>NW_011495080.1:11431547-11432694 GCF_000754665.1 Bison bison bison | reverse complement strand
TTTCACTTTCATCAAGAGGCTTTTCAGTTCCTCTTCACTTTCTGCCATAAGGGTGGTGTCATCTGCATATCTGAGGTTATTGATATTTCTCCCGGCAATCTTGATTCCAGTTTGTGTTTCTTCCAGTCCAGCGTTTCTCATAATGTACTCTGCATAGAAGTTAAATAAGCAGGGTGACAATATACAGCCTTGACGAACTCCTTTTCCTGTTTGGAACCAGTCTGTTGTTACATGTCCAGTTCTAAATGTTGCTTCCTGACCTGCATATAAATTTCACAAAAGGCAGATCAGGTGGTCTGCTATTCCCATCTCTTGAAGAATTTTCCACAGTTTATTGTGATCCACACAGTCAAAGGCTTTGGCATAGTCAATAAAGCAGAAATGGATGTTTTTCTGGAACTCTCTTGCTTTTTCTATGATCCAGTGGATGTTGGCAATTTGATCTGGTTCCTCTGCCTTTTCTAAAACCAGCTTGAACATCAGGAAGTTCACGGTTCACATATTGCTGAAGCCTGGCTTGGAGAATTTTGAGCATTACTTTACTAGTGTGTGAGATGAGTACAATTGTGCAGTAGTTTGAGCATTCTTTGGCATTGCCTTTCTTTGGGATTGGAATGAAAACTGCCCTTTTCCAGTCGTGTGGCCACTGCTGAGTTTTCCAAATGTGCTGGCATATTGAGTGCAGCACTTTCACAGCATCATCTTTCAGGATTTGGAAGCTCAACTGGAATTCCATCACCTCCACTAGCTTTGTTCGTAGTGATGCTTTCCTAGGCCCACTTGACTTCACATTCCAGGATGTCTGGCTCTAGGTCAGTGACCACACCATCATGATTATCTGGGTCATGAAGATCTTTTTTGTATAGTTCTTCTGTGTATTCTTGCCATCTCTTCTTAATATCTTCGGCTTCTGTTAGGTTCATACCATTTCTGTCCTTTATCGAGCTCATCTTTGCATGAAATGTTCCTTTGGTATCTCTGATTTTCTTGAAGAGATCCCTAGTCTTTCCCATTCTGTTATTTTCCTCTATTTCTTTGCATTGATCGCTGAAGAAGGCTTTCTTATCTCTTCTTGCTATTCTTTGGAACTCTGCATTCAGATGTTTATATCTTTCCTTTTCTCTTTTGCTTTTCACTTCTCTTCTTT
>NW_011495080.1:11430891-11431335 GCF_000754665.1 Bison bison bison | reverse complement strand
CTTTCTTAGGCCCACTTTACTTCACATTCCAGGATGTCTGGCTCTAGGTCAGTGACCACACCATCATGATTATCTGGGTCATGAAGATCTTTTTTGTATAGTTCTTCTGTGTATTCTTGCCATCTCTTCTTAATATCTTCGGCTTCTGTTAGGTTCATACCATTTCTGTCCTTTATCGAGCTCATCTTTGCATGAAATGTTCCTTTGGTATCTCTGATTTTCTTGAAGAGATCCCTAGTCTTTCCCATTCTGTTATTTTCCTCTATTTCTTTGCATTGATCGCTGAAGAAGGCTTTCTTATCTCTTCTTGCTATTCTTTGGAACTCTGCATTCAGATGTTTATATCTTTCCTTTTCTCTTTTGCTTTTCACTTCTCTTCTTTTCACAGCTATTTGTAAGGCCTCCCCAGACAGCCATTTTGCTTTTTTGCATTTCTTTTCTATG
>NW_011495080.1:11430251-11430791 GCF_000754665.1 Bison bison bison | reverse complement strand
ACAATGTCACTAACCCCATTCCAATAGTTCATCAGGCACTCTATCTATCTAGGCCTAGAATAGACAGATAGGTCTAGGCCCTTAAATCTATTTCTCACTTCCACTGTATAATCATAAGGGATTTGATTTAGGTCATACCTGAATGGTCTAGTGGTTTTCCCTACTTTATTCAACTTAAGTCTGAATTTGGCAATAAGGAATTCATGGTCTGAGCCACAGTCAGCTCCCGGTCTTGTTTTTGCTAACTGTATAGAGCTTCTCCATCTTTGGCTGCAAAGAAGATAATCAATCTGATTTCGGTGTTGACCATCTGGTGATGTCCATGTATAGAGTCTTCTCTTGTGTTGTTAGAAAAGGGTATTTGTTATGACCAGTGCATTTTTGTGGCAAAACTCTATTAGTCTTTGCCCTGCTTCATTCCGTATTCCAAGGCCAAATTTGCCTGTTACTCCAGGTGTTTCTTGACTTCCTACTTTTGCATTCCAGTCCCCTATAATGAAAAGGACCTCTTTTTTGGGTGTTAATTCTAAAAGGTCTTGT
>NW_011495080.1:11425193-11430151 GCF_000754665.1 Bison bison bison | reverse complement strand
TAGAATGTTGACATTCACTCTTGCCATCTCTTGTTTGACCACTTCCAATTTGCCTTGATTCATGGACCTGACATTCCAGGTTCCTATGCAATATTGCTCTTTACAGCATCAGACCTTGCTTCTGTCACCAGTCACATCCACAGCTGGGTATTGTTTTTGCTTTGGCTCCATCCCTTCATTTTTTCTGGAGTCATTTCTCCACTGATCTCCAGTAGCATATTGGGCACCTACTGACCTGGGAAGTTTCTCTTTCAGTATCCTATCATTTTGCCTTTTCCCACTTGCAAATCCAGAAAGAGCACTCTTAACCAGGAATTTAATTAGCTGGCATATTGATCTTAGAATTCCAGCCTCCAGAAAAATAGCAGCCCATGATACATTTGTCTTAGAAGCCCAAGCTAACTAACACAGGAGTTTAATAATGAGATGAGTTTGGGAGGACCCTTTTAACCATCTGTGTGTGTTTGCCTGGAGTAGGAAATGGCAACCCACCCCAGTATTTATGCCTGAAGAATCCCATGGACAAAGGAGCCTGGTGGGCTACAGTCCATCAGGTCACAAAGAGTTGGACACGGCTGAAGTGACTTAGCCCACACACATGTGTATGCCTGGAGTATGGTGAAACACTCAGTATTGTTGAGTCTAGAGGATTCATTTAGATTTGCACACTGGTTAAGTGCTGATCTAAGCCAGGAGTGGTGGGAGGAACAATCTGTTGAATCAACAAACCAGAATTGAGTGGCAGCAGTTAAGGTGTCACATTTCTGTGTCGTGGACTCCCCTTTGTTCAGTGGAAAAGAAAACCTCTATTCTGGTACCTCTAGAAGCTGAGCTAGATGACACTGAAGAGGGCAGCTCCCGTGTCTACCTGTCAACAAGGCTGACAGGCAGAAATGGGCTAGGTTCCCAACCATTCTCAACCCTGAAGCAGAATTCCTGTCAAGCCAGGGAACAGGAACAAGATGCAATGACAGATATCAGCAGTGGGAGGGTACGAACAATCCCCTGCAGGCCCTATACTGTCTGTCACAGCTCCTTGAAGGAAAGCAAAAAACTAGCAGACACAGCAAATTGAATCCACTTTACTTATTAAGACATGGTCACCTGGGCATGCTATTTGTGGTCAAGAGAACTCTGAAGTTATCTTTGCTGGGTTAGGTTCCCATTTCATTTCTCATCTCCAGCCTCACAAAATGTTTTCCCTAATTGATAATAGCAAATTCCATTTACTATAATGATAATAAATTTATATGTAAGAGACAGAGGGATTTTACTTTTCCAAATGAAGTTTATTTTATATCTCAAGCTACATAAAAACATTTGCAATAAAATAAAAATGTAATTAAATATGTAAAAAACAGCCTATAAGAAATAGACTCAAGAAGTTGAGAAACACTGATAACATATTGGAGATTATTCTTTTGCACTCTAACTGGATTTAGATTAATCCTTCTTTCTGCTGTCCTTTGGTAGAGAAGGAATTTTCCTTCAGGTAAAAGTGAAGTTCTTAAACTAAGACTGCAATTGATTTCATTATTTTTATAGAAGGACAAAAATTTGTTCCTGAATTATATTCTAAATATGCATTTGCTGTTGTATATTGAATAAAATTTCCAAATTTTAAATACTTTAGATGAAAGCCTGTGAAACTTTGTAATAATTCAAATAATACAAATAATTATTTGTAATAATTTAAGCATACACTTAAAAAAGAATTACAAAAAGTAGATATTAGAGGAGCTGTGCTTTACTTATAATTTATACCTTGATTTTAAAAAAATCTGATTCCTTTATTGCAGGATAATATTCCCTTAGGATGGCATTGTTTAACTTCTCCTCATGCATGGAGAAATAAATGACCTAAAACCAAAACATTAAATGACTTTCCTTTATCATTTTCTATTCCTTTTTTTAATGTAACAGAATGTATATTTATATTTGCATCCTCCAATACTCAAAAATAATAAAGGGAAATATAATGGAATTTAGAGTCACTAAAAAAATGTCAAATTGGTATAGCTCCCTATTTTACAATGTTGAATAGTTAGAAAATAAAGTAAATACGTGCCCTAGTCACCAGTTTTGATAGACATAATATACTATGTTTTCACCTTTCAAATGATAATTTATTCATCATTTAATACACTTGGGTCACAATTTCAGCTCTATGTTATTAAACTTGCTAAAATAAATTACAATATCTGTTAGAACACTGTCTCTTACTCCCTGCAATTTTCACATTTTTTTTCCCTACCAAGAAAACAAAATGAGGAGAAAAATTATTGGCAATAATTTTATAAATGGAATGGTAGGAATTCCACTTACATACAAGAAATAGGATTTAAGTGTTTCTGATTTCACACTGTTCTTTTTAATTCATTCATAGTTTTTGATATTTTCAATCTATGGGAAATTTAAAAGATAAATTGACCCAATTTATGTGTACTTAAAAGATCTTGATTTTATCTTTATTGGTTATTTTCTTTCTATATTTATTTTTATTAGTTACCCAAACATTTTTTTATGAAAGTGAAAAGTGAAAGTGTTAGTCGCTCTGCTCTGTCATGTCCAACTCTTTGTGATCCCATGGACTGTAACCCGCCAGGCCCCTCTGTCCATGGAATTTATCAAGCAAGAATACTGCAGTGGGTAGCCATTCCCTTCTCCAGGGGATCATCTGACCCAGGGACTGAACGCAAGACTCCCACATTGCAGGCAGATTCTTTAGCATCTGAGCTACGGAAGCACCAAAATTTATATGTGTAATTATGCCATGTTTCCTTTTATGTTTGCTTACAGATTTTCTTTGACATAAAATTTAAGTAAATTAAAATACACATACTTTTGCTATGTAATTTTATATTTTTTAACAAATAACCTACATTTCTATCCAAATATAGAGTATTTGATCACCAAAGGATATGTCCATTTCCCGTCCCTGCCAAACATCTCTTTCTGTTCAATTCAGTTTCTCAGTTGTGTCTGACTCTTTCAACCTGATGATCTGCAGCACGCCAGGCTTTCCTGTCCATCACCAACTCCTGGAGCTTGCTTAAACTCAATTCCATAGACTTGGTGATGCCAAGACTTTCACTTTCATCAAGAGGTTCTTTAGTTCCTCTTCGCTCTCTGCCTTAAGTGGTGTCATCTGCATCAGTTCAGTTCAGTTCAGTTGCTCAGTCGTATCCGACTCTTTGCGAGCCCATGAATTGCAGCACGCCAGGCCTCCCTGTCCATCACCAACACCTGGAGTTCACCCAGACTCACGACCATCGAGTTAGTGATGCCATCCAGCCATCTCACCCTCTGTCGTCCCCTTCTCCTCCTGCCCCCAATCCCTCCCAGCATCAGAGTCTTTTCCAATGAGTCAACTCTTCACATGAGGTGGCCAAAGATTTGGAGTTTCAGCTTCAACATCAGTCCTTCCAATGAACACCCAGGACTGGTCTCCTTTAGGATGGACTGGTTAGATCTCCTTGCAGTCCAAGGGACTCTCAAGAGTCTTCTCCAACACCACAGTTCAAAAGCATTGATTCTTCAGCATTCAGCCTTCTTTATAGTCCAACTCTCACATCCATACATGACCACTGGAAAAACCATATCCTGACTAGACGGACCTTTGTTGGCAAAGCAGTGTCTCTGCTTTTCAATATGCTTTCTAGATTGGTCATAACTTTCCTTCCAAAGACTAAGCATCTTTTAATTTCATGACTGCGATCATAATCTTCAGTGATTTTGGAGCCCCCAAAAATTAAGCCTGACACTGTTTCCACTGTTTCCCCATCTACTTGCCATGAAGGGATGGGACCGGATGCCATGATCTTAGTTTTCTGAATGTTGAGCTTTAAGCCAACTTTTTCACTCTCCTCTTTCACTTTCATCAAGAGGCTTTTTAGTTCCTCTTCACTTTCTGCTATAAGGGTTGTGTCATCTGCATATCTGAGGTTATTGATATTTCTCCCGGCAATCTTGGTTCCAGCTTGTGCTTCTTCCAGTCCAGTGTTTCTCATGATATACTCTGCATATAAGTTAAATAAGCAGGGTGACAATATACAGCCTTGACGTACTCCTTTTCCTATTTGGAACCAGTCTGTTGTTCCATGTCCAGTTCTAACTGTTGCTTCCTGACCTGCATACAGGTTTCCCAAGAGGCAGGTCAGGTGGTCTGATATTCCCATCTCTTTCAGAATTTTCCACAGTTTATTGTGATCCTCACAAAGACTTTGGCATAGTCAATAAAGCAGAAATAGAAGTTTTCTGGAACTCTCTTGCTTTTTCCATGATCCAGCGGATGTTGGCAATTTGATCTCTGGTTCCTCTGCCTTTTCTAAAACCAGCTTAAACATCTGGAAGTTCAAGGTTCACGTATTGCTGAAGCATCTGAGGTTATTGATATTTTTCCAAGCAATCTTAATTCCAGTTTGTGCTTCATCCAACCAACATCTCCTTAGAGGTGAATATTTGATTTATTTTTCTTCTCCATAGATTAATTTTATCTATTCTAGAAATTCATATGCCATTGTATGAATAGAACACAATTAGTTATCCATTCCCTGTGGTTTGGCATTTGTGTAATTATCAAGTTTGGAAATAAACTATTCTAGGTAAAGTTGCTATAAACTTTCATGCATAAGTGTTTCTGTGGACCTCTATCATTATTTCTCTTGGGTGAATATTTAAGAGAGTATTTTCTTTGTAATATGTTAGTTGTATGTTTACTTTTATTAGCACCTGGTCATCTTCAATAAAAGAGAGTTATAATTGTGTCACATTTTCACCATCTTTCTATAGAAACCTTTTTCATACTTGCCCTTCTAGTATGTGTGTGTTGCTAAGTCACTTCAGTCGTGTCTGACTCCTAGTGACCCCATGGACGGCAGCCCACCAGGCTCCCCTGTCCCTGGGATTCTCCAGGCAAGAACACTGGAGCAGGTTGTGTGTGTGTAGCGATGCCTTAT
>NW_011495080.1:11422023-11425093 GCF_000754665.1 Bison bison bison | reverse complement strand
CTTATTGTTGTTTTATTTCACATTTTGCTGATTTAATTCATGTTTATGTGACTATTGGTACCTCATTTATCTGACTTTGAGAAGTGTATATTCAAATATTTTGATAATTTTCTTATTCGATTCTTTGTCATTTGTGTTGAATTGAGACATTTTGATTATATATGATAAAACTTCTTCACCAGATACATATTTTACATTTTTTTCCTCTGAGTTCATGCCTCATTATTCTTAAAATAATGTATTTGGATGACATGAAGTATTTAATATAGTTTAACTTATCAATTATGTGTTTTAGGTTATTTCAAACAAATCTTTGCCTGCTCTTAGTTCACAGCTTTATTCTTGTGTGTTCCCTTCTAGATGTTTTATATATCTAGCTTTTACACATAAATATGTGGTCTCTCGCAAATTAACTTATGAATAATAGGAGGTAAGGGTGTGGTTTGTTTCTTGTATCTATTTTGCAAATTGATAGACAAGTTTTCTAGCACCATTTATTAAGAAACTTTCATTTCCCCATGGAATTGCTCTGACACTTTTTTGAAGTTAACTGACTCTATATGTGGTCTATTTGAGTTCTATTTGATGTGTGTCTATATGAGTATCTATTTCTGTTCTATCTCTATTTGCTTAGTTATACATATTACAGTATTTTGATTACTATTATTTCACTGTATACTTGATGTCCAACTTCTGTCTTCTATTTAAAGAATATCTTAGATCCTTTGCATTTTTATATGGATTGTGGTTGCTTAGTCATGTCTGAGTCTTTGCGACCCCATGGACTATGGCCTGCTAGGCTCCTCTGTCCATGGAATTCTCCAGGCAAGAATACTGTAGTGGGTAGCCTTTCCCTTCTCCAGGGGATCTTCCTGACCCAAGGTTCGAACCCAGGTCTCCTGAATTGCAGAGTGATTCTTTACCGTCTGAGCTACCATGATTTTAGAGTTATTTTGTCCATTTCTACTGAAGAAACATCTTGGGATTATGATTTGTATTACCTTAAATCTTATGGATCACATTGGAAAGAATGGACACTTTTAGAATGCAATATTAATGATGAATATAATATATATTTTTAATTTATTAAAACCAACATTTTTCTTGTGAATACTTTTCTGTTTTTAGTTTTCATTGTGGATATTTTGCATATCCTTTGTGAAAATTATTCTTAAATATTTTATTTTAATGATTATTTTTTCATATTTCTAATCATTTAATGCCAATATAGGAAGAATGTGATTATTTTTTGCCTTTAAATTGTATGCCTTTCAAATGTCATTTATTCATTCTAAGTTTTTGTTTCTCCCTTAAGATGTTTTAATTAAAGTATTATGTCTTTGTGAATAGGTAGTTTTACTACTTCCTTTCTGATAATATATTCTTATTTTATTCCTTTATTTCACTGGCTTGGGCATCAAAGTAAATATTATATAAAACTGATAAAAGAAAATATCCTTATATTTGACCTTGATCTTAGGGAGAGTGTATTGTTAGCTATAGGTTTTTCCAAATGAGTGTTTGCTTGACAATATCTAGTTATTAAGTCACTGTCTATAGATACTGTGATTCAGAACATTAGTAAATTTATCAGCATACTGCTATTTTGTTCATTTCTCTGTCTTTATATGTTGGCATTTTAAAATATTTTATCACATGAATTTTTTTTAAATATGTTTTCCAATTTGGACTAGACAGATTAGGTCAGCCCCGTGTGAGCTGCATAATTACCAAAGTAAGAGTATAAAAAGATCGGAGTTGTACATGCATAAAAGGGGCATGGACTTCCCTGGTGGCTCACATGGTAAAGCAGGAGACCCAGGTTTGGTCCCTGGGTCGGGAAGATCCCCAGGAGAAGGAAATGGCTGCCCACTCCAATATTCTTGCTTGGAGAATTCCATGAACAAAGGAACCTGGCAGGCTACAGTCCACGACCGAGCTGCTAACACACACACACACATATGGGATGCATATCTGTTGGGTGTGTTTGATGTACTGTAGGTATGGGTAAGGAAATAAGGAAGATAGATATTGAAGACACATGTATTTAAGCTTCTGTTGGAAGACGTAGAAATATAAAAACATAAATCTTATTATTTTTCTCCATTCTGTGCTATTCTGATGAGACATTATGGTAATACACTCTTTAGTAAAAAAGAACTATTAAACAAGACAGAATTTTTAGACAAATAAGAGATGATCTAATGGTTAACTTGGAAAAATCAATTGTGTGAGCCTCACAATTGACACATTAGTCATGCTCTTCACAAAATGTAAGGGATCATGATGGATACTGCTAGTATGATTATTGTTTGTTGTAGAAATGTTTGTTGGTATATGAATTATTCTGTATAATTTCTTACAATAACAGTTCTTCAGGGAATTAGTCCACATTATCAACATCAGAAAAGGGTCATTTTCTCTTCTTCCTCTCTCTGTATTTGTCTCAAAAATCTAAAAGTTCATCATGAAGTGAGGGGAGGTGATTTATATTTTAAAAATCAAGTGTGAGGTTTCAAAGGTTGGCCACCATTTCACCCTGTTTCTTCTCTCTCATTTAGGGAATACCTAAAGGGGACAAACACCCCATGAGGTTTTCTACAGAAAATGCCTGCCAATTCTAAGTTCTGTCCCTTTTTCTGCTGAATAAATATGTGCTAAGTTGCTTGGAGCTCACCACCATTCTTTTACATTTTTAATGTTTCTTTAGCTGTTTGATTTATCTTTGCAACCACAGATATCCTTTATAAGAATTTCAATTGACCGAAGCAGTACCTATTCACGGACACAATTGTTGATGACCTGCAGGACTCACCATTGTTATAAACTGGCTTAGAGTTGCTGATGACTCCACAAAGGTAGTTTGTGTTGAGTAGAAAGAATAGGAGAAGTATGTCTTTTCATTCATTTTACAAGGAATAAATAGTAGGATTTCTGAGACCCAAAATGGATTCTACTAGAAGCCAGATCTGGAATGCTCCTCTCATGGTTCCATTATGCTTTATACTTACTGATATTGGAGGGAGGATTAGCATTCAGATCTGACAGTGACATCACTAACCTTAATTCT
>NW_011495080.1:11391029-11421923 GCF_000754665.1 Bison bison bison | reverse complement strand
ATTCTGAAGCATTCTTCATAAGGATAATGAAAAATAACTGAATTTTCCAGGTTGAAGCACCTGAGCAAAACCCTCATGAGTTCCCTTTAAATTAAGAATGTATATGTGTGTGTGGGCTAAGTCACACAGTCGTGTCTGACTCTTTACAACCCCATGGACTGTAGCTCACCAGGCTCCTTTGTCCATGGAATTTTCTAGGCAAGAATACTGGAACAAGTGCCATTTCCTACTCTAGGGGATCTTCCTGACCCAGGGGTCAAACCGTGTCTCCTGCATTGGCAAGTGGATTCTTTGCCACTGCAACAAAATAGGAACACAGAACCCTTCAGTTCAGTTCAGTCACTCAGTCATGTCTGGCTCTTTGTGACCCAATGAACCTCAGCATGCCAGGCCTCCCTGTCCAACACCAACTCCCAGAGTCCACCCAAACCCATGTCCTTTGAGTCAGTGATGCCATCCAACCATCTCATCCTCTGTCGTCCCCTTCTCCTCCTGCCTTCAATCTTTCCCAGTATCAGGGTCTTTTCAAATGAGTCAGCTCTTTGCATCAAGTGGCCAAAGTATTGGAGTTTCAGCTTCAGCATCAGTCCTTCCAATGAACACCCAGGACTGATTTCCTTTAGCATGGACTGATTGGATCTCCTTGCAGTCCAAGAAACTCTCAAGAGTCTTCTCCAACACCACAGTTCAAAAGCATCAACTCTTTAGCGCTCAGCTTTCTTCATAGTCCAACTCTCACATCCATACATGACCACTGGAAAAACCATAGCCTTGACTAGACGGACCTTTGTTGATAGAGTAATGTCTCTGCTTTTTTGTATGCTATCTAGGTTGGTGGTAACTTTTCTTCCAAGGAGTAAGCGTCTTTTAATTTCATGGCTGCAGTCACTATCTGCAGTGATTTTGGAGCCCCCCCAAAATAAAGTCTGACACTGTATGGAAGTACATAATTTCAAAAAGTTTAAAAAGTAACCATGAGAGTTTTAAAATGTAGAAGTTTTAAAATCTAAGGACATCTTATGAGCCAAGTGCTGCTACCTATAAAGTCAAAGTATCATCCACTGGCATTCAATATTTTATTCTTAATAACATATATTTCCCATTGTCAATAATATGTCTATGAAAAACTTCTTCATAGCTCTGATTTTATGAGCATCAAAGATTAATTTCTTTAGACACATTATAAGTGTTTTTTAGATAAAAGTCTAAGATTCTCATATTTTTCATGTCTACATCTAAAATACCTTGAGAGAATTATTTTTAGATGCAGATTTTAAATAATATTTGTGATTATTTTTCTCACTACTTATATAACAATACTTAAAAACATTTTTTCTTATGCTTGATGAAAAATGGCATATTTTTATTATTTCACTTTGTATTTTTAAATTTTTATTTTTGAACAAATAAAATTTTCACACAGTTCAAAATTTTAATGCTAAACGAGTACTGTATCAGTTAAATATTGTTGTGTAATAGAGCACCCCAGAATAAAAGCATCCCAAAATGGAAAGGCTTAAAATAGCACCTATTTACTCATATTTTTATAATTTCCATGATAACTGAGCAGTCTGCTTAGATAGTTTCAGCTGGACTCAATCATGCATGTGTACTCATTTGATGGTATGAGCTAACAGCTGTCTTGTTGATAATAGGCTTGGCTGTGATAAATCATATTTTTCTACTTGTTTTTCATGTCCTAAAGACTTATTTGTGAATCTAATTTTAAAATTCATTGATCTAAGATTTTATCCTTATTAATTTTTTTTGTTTCTCTGAGCATTATTGACTTGTTCTTTAAATACTTTGGAGTTGGTGCTTTTTTAATGTATTAATTTGTATGATTTTATGTGTATTTATGTATACATATATACATACATATATTTTTATCTCATTGCTGGATTTCATATGTATGTTTTGTCATTGTTGTTTAGTTGCTAAGTTGTGTCTGACTCCTTTGTGCCCCCATGGACTGTAGCTGGCCAGGCTCTCTGTCCATGGGATTTACCAGGCAAGAATGCTGGAGTGAGTTGCCATTTCCTCCTCCAGGGGATCTTCCCAACTCAGGGCTCAAACCCAGGTCTTCTGAATTACAGGTGGATTCCTCACTGTCTGAGCCACAAGGGAAGTCCATGTTCTGTCATATATTGCCATTATCATCACTTTATGTGCATGCTCAGCCGCTCAGTCACATCCAACTCTTTGTGACCCAATGCATTGTAGCCTGCCAGGTTCCTCTGTTCATGGGATTCTCCAGGCAAGAATACTGGAGTGGGCAGCCATTCCCTTCCCAGAGGATCTTCCCAACCCAGGGATTAAACCCAGGTCTCCTTCACTGTAGGCAGATTCTTTACTGTCTGAGCCACCAGGGAAGCCCCGTTATTACTTTTTACTATCATCTAATATTTAATTATGGTAAATATTCTACGGGATCTTAAAAAGAAGTTGTATGTGTTTTATATACAATCTGCTTTATTCAATATGCATTTGAGTTATAAAATCTTATCCCTTACTCTATCATGAAAGGCAGTAAGTTCAGGAAACATGTTTAAATGTAATATAAGTGCTTGTATATGATGTAATTCATAACAAAGATAGTTAACTTAATATTAATCTTCAAAGGAAAATCTATAGAAAATATAGGTATAGGTTTCTAAAGGAAATACAATTTTTGCTCTTTGAAGCCTCAGATGTGGTGTTTTGTTGTGGTAGTCCTAGCAAATTAATACACATGGTCATGTTTTAATTAATTAATTAATAAATAAAATGTATGAAAATCATGGTGCATTAAAATTATTGATGTGTTAGCTATAAACAAAGCACTTTTATTTGGTCTATAGTCATCAAAGCTAAAAATATCAATTCATTTTTTAAAAGAGGGTGCATTTATAAATAAAAAAAGTAGTTAATACTAAATAACCATTGATAGTTTAATTGCAAAATACCTAAGTTATTAATACTATGTATAATTAGGTATAAATTATTCCTTTTTTAAAAAAATACCTTATCCCAAATTTGCCTCTTTTAAAGGGTTCTGTATGCAGGTCAGGAAGCAACAGTTAGAACTGGACTTGGAACAACAGACTGGTTACAAATAAAAAAAAAGAGTATGTTAAGGCTGTATATTGTCACCCTGCTTATTTAACTTCTATGCAGAGTACATCATGAGAAATGCTGGGCTGGAAGAAGCACAAGCTGGAATCCAGATTGTTGGGAGAAATATCAATAATCTCAGATATGCAGATGACACCACCCTTATGGCAGAAAGTGAAGAGGAACTCAAAAGCCTCTTGATGAAAGTGAAAGAGGAGAGTGAAAAAGTTGGCTTAAAGATCAACATTCAGAAAATGAAGATCATGGCATCCGGTCCCATCACTTCATGGGGAAACAGTGGAAACAGTGTCAGACTTTATTTTTGGGGGGTCCAAAATCACTGCAGATGGTGACTGCAGCCATGAAATTAAAAGACGCTTACTCCTTGGAAGGAAAGTTATGACCAACCTAGATAGCATATTGAAAAGTAGAGACATTACTTTGCCAACAAAGGTCCATCTAGTCAAGGCTATGGTTTTTCCAGTGGTCATATGAGAGTTGGACTGTGAAGAAAGCTGAGTGCCAAAGAATTGATACTTTTGAACTGTGGTGTTGGAGAAGACTCTTGAGAGTCTCTTGGACTGCAAGGAGATCCAACCAGTCCATTCTAAAGGAGATCAGTCCTGGGTGTTCTTTGGAAGGACTGGTGTTAAAGCTGAAACTCCAGTACTTTGGCCACCTCACGCGATGAGCTGACTCATTGGAAAAGACCCTGATGTTGGGAGGGATTGGGGGCAGGAGGAGAAGGGGACAACAGAGGATGAGATGGCTGGATGGCATCACCAACTCAATGGACATGAGTTTGAGTGAACTCCGGGAGTTGGTGATGGACAGGGAGGCTTGGCGTGCTATGATTCATGGGGTTGCGAAGAGTCAGATACGACTGAGCGACTGAACTGAACTGAACCCAACAGAAGAATTAATACATATTAGGTATTATACAAATGTTCAATGAACAAATGAAAAATTAAATTGTAAGCAAAGTCAAAAGAACAACAGATTTGTAGCTCAGCTTGTGACAGGAAATTGAATACAGGAGGGAAAACTTACATTTTAAAACTGATATAATTTGTAAAAGGTAAATTCCAGATTCATAAAAATGATAATAACTACCGATATACAGAGCTTCCCTGGGAGCTCAGTGCTAACAAATCCTCCTGCCAATACAGGAGACTAGGCTTTGATCCCTCCAGTGGGGAAGATCCCCTGGAGAAAGAAATGACAACCCATTCCAGTATTCTTGCCTAGAAATGGAGAGAGGAACCTGGTGGGCTACGGCCCCTAGGGTCGCAAAGCCTTGGACCCGACTTAGTGACTAAACCACAACAACAAACGATATGGAGCATTTACTAGATGTCAAATACTGTTCCAAACAGATGACAGGATAGCTCACTGGTCTTTGCAGTTGAATAAGTAGGTGCAAGCTACAAGCATTGGATCCTTTTTTTTTTTTTTTAATGAAGAGCCTGTGCAAAGAGGGAATTTAAATATGCCTAAGGAGATGGAAATGGCACCCCACTCCAGTATTCTTGCCTGGAGAATCCCATGGATGGAGGAGCTTGGTGGGCTACAGTCCACGGGTCGCAAAGATTTGGACACGACTGAGTGTTCACTTTCACTTTCACTTTTAAGGTCACAAGATGTGATGAGAGAATTTTCACCAAGCAATCTGCCTCTAGCATCTGCATGCTGAAATTCTTAGAAAACATTCTAGACTATGGGGTAAAGGACTAAATTAACATACAGAGACACAAAAGCCTCAGGTGTGTGGCAAGAGATTTTAGCAGTTTCCAGAGGCACTTATTAAATATCTACTTGATGAAACAAGCAATACTATCTACTGGGTAACATATAGATGATATATTAATTAGAAAGCAAGTTGGGACCACAGTTTAGAGACTTTTAAGAACTATAACATGAGAAGACATCTGAAAATGTGACTGAAGTATCCAAATGCATCATTTAAAATTATATCTATACAGAAAATTTACAACTACCCCCAAATAAAATTCTCACATAGATTAAACCTGCTAAGTCGCTTCAGTCATGTCCGACTCTTTGTGACCCCATAGACGAAAGCCCACCAGGCTCCCCTGTCCCTGGGATTCTTCAGGCAAGAACACTGGAGTGGTTACATAGATTAAAAGTGATTATATTTTTAAAAGTTCTGAGAAGTAAAAAGAACACAATCATGTGAACAGATTGGGGGCATCTGTTGAACTTTTAATTAAAGCTTTTAATTTTGAATTTTATCAACATTTTTTTCTCAATATTTTCCCATCATTCATATGTTTGCACATCTGTTTATCTGCTTTTATACATGACACAAATATTGAATTAAATTACAGAAGCAGATCACATATAATACATTTATAAATGTCATTTATAGCAAATATCAGGGAAAATAAAGTAAAAGAGTGAGTAAATTATCTGTCTTGCATCTTTATATTTGGTTGGAGTGCAACATTAATTAGGGTGGAAAACAAATTTTAGCTAACTGGCGAATATTTCAGGCCATTTTTTAAAACAGGGGTCTAGTTTTTGGTTTTTTTTTTTATTAATGTTTCCATCTGACACAATTAAGCAATGGTTAAACCAGAGAAAACTAATAAGCTAGGCTTCACTGTGAGTGGAAATTTTTTTGCCACTTTGATTATTTATGTAAAATGAACTTCACTTAGTCCACAGCTGTTTATTGAGTGCTAAGTTATCATCAGACTCCTGTTTCTGGGTTCTAGTCCCAGTTCTGATATTAACCAGCACAAAAGACATTATTGTTTAAACTCTTAGGAATATGTGTGCTTAGTCGCTCAGTCGTGTCTGACTCTTGTGGCACCATGAACTGTAACTCTCCGCTCCTCTGCCCATGGGATTCTCCAGGCAAGAATACTGGAATGAGTTTTCAAGGCTACCTCCTAGGGATTTCCCCAACCCAGGGATTGAACCCAGATCTCCCACATTGCAGGTGGATTCTTTACATCTGAACCACCAGGGAAGCCATAGTGGGAAGTGTAATCCTGAATAAATTACTTAAATATGACGAACTTTAGTCCAATTTTATGTAATATGGCATATGTTACATATTTGTTCATGTTGAGATGATCCTGTGCTTTGAAATAACCAGAAATGCTTTTTTAAAAAATGGATGAGATTTTCTTAGTGATACTCGTACTGCCATAACAAGCTTGTTTAAGTGTTCATGCAACTCCAGAGCTTTTCAGTCAGAATATTTACTCTGCTGATATTGTCCCATATCCAGCTTGAAATGAAAGAATAATATTTAGTGCTGTTCTCTACATTAATACCCCAATACATGAATTTATAAACAAAATTATAAACCTTTATTGTATAGACCACATCTTATTCTTTAACACATGGCCAGAACACACTGTTCTATTACTAGTTTGAGATCTAAAAACAATTCTTATCAACTGTTTTCAAAACCTTGATAAGTTGTTAGGAAAAGAGTGGATATTATACCATTATTGCACTAACTATGCTAGACGGGTGTCTAATTAGTGACTTCTCATTTATAAAACGCAAACTATTGACTTCAGCTGCATTTTGACAGCCTCCCCACCAGGGAAATGTAAAAACACTATGTGAAAATAATAATGAACGCAATAAAAAAGAAAAAATGCACAGCAAGCACCTTGTCAATCTGACTCTGACAGGCCAGACATATTGATTGGCTGGGGCTGGCAGAAGATTAAGCAACCAAGACACCAAGGCCAGTGCCGGTGGATAATGCGATCCACATGTTACACTTCTTTCTTCAAATTATGCACCAGTCTGAAATGACTGCTGCTTGGGATTGTGAGTTTAACTCATGGTGACTGTAAACTAGAAATTGCCTGCAAGTCCCTCCTAGAAGTAGCAATAAAGTTACATTCAGCATAAGATAGTTGAAGGAAAATTGCTGTCACTAGTAATAGAATTTATAGCTATCTTTGCAATTGTAGATAAATCCATGTTTTTGACTTTGTGACCACTGAAATATAAAAATTAAACCTTTTAACCACGGTCAGGCCTTTTGTAGTAAATGGTAAAAGACAGTAATGATTGTTATCAGGAAGCTATTTCCAACTGTCATTTCTTGGGGGAAGAGACAATTTTTAAGCATGTCTGAAGTTTTATTTACAGTTAATTGGATACTCTATAGAAAAGACATCATGCATTGATTTATGGAAAGAGCTTCTCAAGACCCATGGCTCAGCTCTGCACCTTTGGTCTAGTGTACTTTGTTTTTATCATTGTTGCTAATGCCTTGGGTGAGAACACTTCTGCTGATAATAAGCTTAAAAGACACCTACTTTGCTTACATGTTCGTAGAGGATGTTGAAACAGTTTTCCTGAATGGCTAGGCTGCAAATCAAATACAGCATCAAATGCTTCCTTCAGACTACTCAGGGAATTTATGTGCAGTAATAAATATAGCTGCTGCTTAAGCCTCAGTTGAAAACCTTAGAATACTACCTTTTAAAGAAATCGTGTCCTGTAAGTTAATATTAATTAGTTTTACCAAGGCAAAGTAAAACAGACACCTGACGTGAATATCCAATAGTAGAGGTAGTGTTAGTCGCTCAGTCGTGTCCGATTCTTTGCGACTCCATGGACTGTAGCCCACCAGGCTTCTCTGTCCATGGAAATCTCCAGGCAAAAATACTGCAGTGGGTTGCCATTCCCTTCTCCAGGGGATCTTCCCAACCCAGAGATCAAACCCAGGTTTCATCGCAGGCAGATTCTTTACGGTTTGAGCTACAGGGAATATCCAATAGGGTATGTATTTTTCCTTTTCCCTCAAATAGGGGGTTCTAGTTAAAAATGGGGGAAAAGTATATGAATGTTTAATCACTATATTATACACTGGAAAATAATATACTATTATATGTCAATTCAGTTAAAAAAGAGAAAAAAATAGGGGGAAGGATTAGAAATATTATTTGATTTTCAAATATTATTTGATATGCAAACAAAATCATATCAAGGGGAAATTAGAAACAGCTATAAGAACACCTCCAAAATCTGGCTAATAACCAGAAATATATGAAATGAATATTATACATCTTACTTTGAGTATATGTTATATAAACCTGCAGATTCTCTTAACATATTCAAATTTGTCTTTGAATATTATGCAAAGTGTTTTAGTCTTCCAGAGGGGGAAATATGAAAATAGCAAAGGATAATAAGATAAAGGGATAACCATTGATTAAAATTCTATGATTCTCAGAATAGTGGAACACAGGAGAAGAAATCCTTAGCTTTCATAAGTCTGCACTTTATCCCTTAATAATGGATATTCTTGAATGGCTATTTTATATCATATTTTCAGTAATGGCTTTTTGATTTTATTATATGTTGATTGACAGTGACTGAGTTGTAGCCGTATCTCCTTCATGCCTACAGTATGGCATGAACAAAGTATATGGCTATTTTATTATATCGGTGCTTTGCTCATTTTGCTTAATATTTAAAAACACAGATAAGGGAGGGAAAATGGCAATTTTAATACATGTTAATATCAGCCATCCTCAGCTTTATAAGTTCAGACATAGACTCTTTTCACCATGTGCTCTAATGCTCTAAGGGAAATAAAATAAACGTGAGACCTTATAGCATCCTGGGATGGATTACATAAGTCAAAGTTTCATATAAAAGGTGAGATGTGATTGGGAATTCATATTATTTCAGCTTTCAGAGAATGGACTTCCCCATTCCCAAAACATCAAGAAAAACAAGACTTTTCAATGTTTATATGTTTGTGTTTGTTTCAGAGCACTTAATAATGTAAAATTTCTGTATGAATGAAATTACTTAAGATTTAAAATGAAACAATTTGTGTAAAGGAAAGAAGATTCTTTAAAACTTGAGTTGTTTTTGTTTTTGTTTTTTTTTAGATTCACTCTGAAACCATAGTATCTTTAAAATAGCTTAGGATAGTATACCTTCATATGTTAACATAGTACACTGAATAAAGAACAGAAAGTCTGTCCATTCTTATAAATTAATAGTAATGTTGAGACGAGAATACTGCCTTGACCTGAACATGTGGCAAAAGCAAAATTTAAGGGAAACAGGAAGGGGGAACACAGGCTTTCCTACAGAGAAGTAGCTGTTGAGGGATCCTATTAAGTCAGTATTATTTTTGCTAAATCAGACAGATGATTAAACAACACATTTAATTATGCAAAGAATGAACTAATTATATAAATGCATTAGTTTTTTTCATGCCTACTGTAACTAATTGCCATAATCTTGGTGGCTTAACACAACAAAATGTATTTACTCACAGTTTTGAAGGCGAAAAGTCCAAAATTGTTATCTCACTGTGCTGAAATCAACGTTTTATCAGGGCTGTACTTTATCCACAGGCTATGAGGAAGAATTCCTTGATTCATCCAATTTCTGAGGGCTGCTGGCATTTCTTGTAGTCCAATCATGGCCATGTTTAACAATGGCATCTTCTAATTTTCTCTGGGCTCCGTCTTCACCTTACCTTCTCTGTCAGATCTCTCCCCGTTTCTCTCTTATCATGAAAATTGTGATCTAACTAACCCATTACAATTTCCTGATGTCAAAATCCTTCATTTAATCACAAATGCAAAGACCCTTTGACATATAAAGTAATATTTACACGTTCTAAGACTTAAGGCTTGCTATCTTTGAGTTGAGTCTGCCTAACATAGTAACTCAACTCCAGGAAATGTTATGGTCCATGAGGCTTCTGGTCACCATACTGTAGAAGATGATATTGATTAAATCCTTGGGTCTAAACTACGAAACCAGGAGTATCTTCTCTTTAATAGACAACGTAGTTTGAAACCTAGTTATAGACCAGGTAACTAAAGACAAATGGAAGCCCTGAAAGGAAACTCAGGGGAAAAGACACTTAAAATAAGAAAATACGAAAGAGAGAGAAACACAACACAGCACTAAGAGAAAGGAGAGATAAACAGTGAATACAGTCTGAGGAAAACAACCCAAGTATAGCAATATAAGTCTAAAAAATATTTTTAGTTCAGTTCAATACAGGAACATGAAATAAATGTGGAAGGTATTTTTAGAACCTTGTTTAGCACACATGCAAAGACATACATATGAAAGACACGAGCATGCGTGTATGGACCCTAAATAAGACGACTGAATGAGACTCATTCAAGTCCTCCATTTTTTTCTGATTTTATTTTTTCATTGTGACTGATAACATATATGTTAACCACCTTAGGCTTAGTCCTACCTAGTAACTGAACTTATCTTATGGGAAGAAGTATGCCCAAAAGGTATATAGATTAAACAACTATACTGTCTGGCAGAGAATAGGATTAAAAACCAGAACAATGATCTGGTGGACATAATTACTGATTTGGGTTGTTCTAAAAACCGATTTGTTGATTTTTCATCCTATTGAGGGATAAGTTTCTCTGGTGGCTCAGATAGGAAAAAATACGTCTGCAATGTGGGAGTCCCAGGTTTGATCAAAGAGTCGGGAAGATACTTTGGCGAAGGGAACAGCTCTCCATGCCAGTATTCTTGTCTGGAGAATTCCATGGACAGAGAAGCCTGGTGAGCTATAGTCTATGGGGTTGCAAAGAGTCAGACACAACTGAGTGACTAACACTTTCACTTTCATAGATTCCCTGTTGTTTCTACTTTGTTTTAGGAAGTTCTGAAGGTTCATATGAACTTGAATGCAGTCTGCATATATGACCACTACCTGGTATGCTATATGAAATGGGTATGTTTCTAACTTGGATTTAAATGTATATGATAAACTTGGTGAGATTTTTGATGATGTATTTTGTTGATCTATTTTCTGTCTTCATAAACACACAGTTTTTCTGGCACAATAGTGATCATGACCTTGGAAATCTACAATGTAATTCCATACAAAGAAAAATCTTGAATGCTTTTAAAGTGGTCCTAGTTATTTCTTTATAGGCTTATTTAATGTTCTGCTCAAAATGAAGTATCTTTCAAACAGGTATTTTATGAAAATGACATTTTGGCATGTGTATATTCTCATTTTCTCTCATTTGACATGTTCTGCTCAATTTTTAAATCAAAACATGTCTCTGCCACTCTCCAAGTCTCAGGTTCAATGTCATTTATGAACACGAAATTTTTCTTTTTGTTATTGTTCAGCACTGTCAAGAAGAACCAGCAGATAACTTTAGAATATCAAATTTCATGAAGTTCACCCAGAAGTTTCTTATTCCAAAGAATAAGGCACAAGCTGTATAAAATAAGAATTTAATTCTTCTCAATTATCTGTAAATATGAAAAGCAGTGAAATCCATTTATTTCAATTACAGCCAACTTAATTCTGACATTATAAAGAGAGCCTATTTTATCTGAGTTGGTGGAGGACAGCCAAATACCAAGTACAGCCAACATCCAGGGGTCCATTTGTCTAAAGAGAGCTCCTGGGTGTAGAGAGTGACTTGATTCTAAAGGAATCACATCAGTTACTGCAGTGACATTAAAATCATTTGGGAAGGATGTCTTTTTCTTTTTTATAATTTCTGACTTTATCCTTGATAGGCTGATGAAAAGATCTATCACATGATTACTTCACCTGCGTTTGAGGTTATGTTTCTTACCATGAAGTTGGAATGAGGATTTACATCAGTTCCAAATCTCAAATCATGTGGCTTTGTTGCTATAGGAAAGGATGAGGGCATATGGTCCCCAGATCAGGCAGCCACTCCAAGGCATAAAAAGAGGTCAGCAGACAGATGGAATAGTTCAGGAGTCAAAATTTGCCTTTTGCATTATATCTGACAAGTAAAAATGAATAATTCATTAGCATTAAGTAGCTAACTTTCTTCAGTCTTATCTTGGCAATGATTAGAAAAAGGGAATTCTTATCAATCTTCATAATGTATAGAATTCTCTACTTCTAAATTGTATTTGTGAGTATAACTGACTGAGAAAGCATATTCCTTACCTTATGTTTTACATGAATAAAGAACTTAATTGGCACCAATTCTTCAGAATATTCAAGATTATTCCAACGGTAGTGATGGATAGCCCTTAGTGCTATTAGACTGCACACATTTTGTAGTCATTACTCTATTTTACTTTTTAACTTACTATCAACATTTTAAACATCAAGAAAAACCAGAGAATATGCCAAAATTTCTGTATGTATCAGCAATGATTTTCAGCTTTTTAAAAGTTATAAAAGAAGATATCTTAAAAAAAACTGGAAAGAATTAAAAAATGAAACAAAAACTCCCACAAATGTAAAACTCTCCATCTGACCTTGCTCATTTAATTGTATTTGTTAATTATAATTGTTAATGATATCCAACCCTGCACCCCCAACTCCCCCCCGCCCAGGTCATCCACGCTTACCTGCGCCAGCCCAGAGGTGCGGGGAGAGGGCTTGCCATGGAGCCAGGGCCTCCATGCATGGCTTGTGGCCAACATAGCACCTGGGAGCAAGGCACACAGTGGCTACACGGCCAGAGACCAGCACTGGGCAGCCGCTGGGCCCCTGGTGCCAGCATCCCCAGCATGCCAGCCAGGCCCTTACTGTTTCAAAGAATAGCAAGGAGAGATAAGCCTTCCCCAGTGAGCAATGCAAAGAAATAGAGGAAAACAATAGAATGGGAATGACTAGAGAGATCTCTTCAAGAAAATTAGAGATACCAAGGGAACATTTCATGCAGAGATGGGCAATATAAAGGACAGAAATGGTATGGACCTAACAGGAGCAGAATATATTAAGAAGAGGAGGCAAAAAGACACTGAAAACTATATAAAAAAGATCTTCATGATCTAGATAGCCTAGATAACCATGATGGTATGATCAGTCACCTAGGGCCAGACATCCTGAAATACAATGTCAAGTGGGTCTTAGAAGCATCACTAAAAACAAAGCTGGTGGAAGTAATGGAATTTCAGTTGAGCCATTTCAAATCCTCAGATACACAGATGACACTACCCTTATGGCAGAAAGCGAAAAAGAACTAAAGAGCCTCTTGATGAAAGTGAAAGAGGAGAGTGAAAAAGTTGGCTTAAAACTCAACATTCAGAAAACTAAGATCATGGCATCTGTTCCCATCACTTCATGGCAAATAGATGGGAAAACAATGGAAACAGTAAAAAAACTTTATTTTGGGGGGCTCCAAAATCACTTCATATGGTGACTGAAGCCATGAAATTAAAAAAACAGAAAAGCTATGATCAACCTAGACAGCATATTAAAAAGCAAAGACATAACTTTGCTGACAAAGGTCTGTCTACTCAAAGCTATGGTTTTTGCAGTAGTCATGTATGTATGTGAGAGTTGGACTATTAAGAAAGCTGAGCACTGAAGAATTGCTGCTTTTGAATTGTGGTGTTGGAGAACAGTCTTCAGAATCCCTTGGACTGCAAGAAGATCCAACCAGTCCATCCTAAAGGAAATCAGTCCTGAATATTCATTGGAAGGACTGATGCTGAATTGAAACTGCAATATTTTGGCCACCGGATGCAAAGAACTGACTCATTTTAAAAGATCCTGATGCTCGGAAAGATTGAAGGCAAGAGGAGAAGGGGACAACAGAGGATGAGATAGTTGGATGGCATCACTGACTCAATGGACATGAGTTTGAGCAAGCTCCCGGAGTTGGTGATGGACAGGGAAGCCTGACGTGATGCTTTCCATGGGGTCACAAACAGTTGGACACAACTGAGCAACTAAACTAAACTGAACTGAATTAATCTGAGCCATTTACTTGTAGATTTCCCCACAATATAAATTTCCAGCTGCACTCTCATGGTATGGTTCACTGTTTTCCTGTGTCATCTGTACGACCCACAAATTGGCAGGTGGATCAGAAAGCTTGAACATACTCAGATTCAATACCGTAAATTTGGACTTGGAGCCCTCAGAACAGTGAGACCAAAAAAAGAAAAAAGTATGTTGTCTTAAGTTACCCAATTTGTATACTGATTTTACAATAGCTCTAGGAAACTAAAACCTCAGTTTAATTACTGGCATGACAGAGATTAAAATGTTGATATCAATATATGTAAATACCCCTCAGTGGCCTATGAGGAAAACAGTTGATGGAGAGAAACCAACAGTAGATTATCAAGACTTTTAGTACCACATATAGCATCAGCAGTCTTGATGTGGTTTCAACACTCCAAAATCTACATCAAGCCAAAGGAGAATGGTAGTCAGTGATCGAATTTGCAAATACTTTTTTTCCCTCAGTCTTGGAAATGAGCTGACAACAATTTGCCTTTAAGTGTGAATGATCTCAATTATCATTTACTGTATTCATAGGCTATTTGAATTCACCAGCTTCCTGTCATTATTTGAGTAGAAAGGTTTTGAACTTGATGCAAAATCCCTAGTATGAAATTACACTAAATTGATGATAGTATGATAGTTAGTGTCAGAAACTGAAAAATAAACTGCTGCTGCTGCTAAGTAACTTCAGTTGTGTCCAACTCTGTGCGACCCCATAGACGGCAGCCCATCAGGCTCCCCCATCCCTGGGATTCTCCAGGCAAGAGCACTGGAGTGGGTTGCCATTTCCTTCTCCAATGCATGAAAATGAAAAGTGAAAGTGAAGCCATTCAGTTGTGTCAGACTCTTAGCGACCTCATGGACTGCAGCCTACCAGGCTCCTCCGTCCATGGGATTTTCCAGGCAAGAGTACTAGAGTGGGGTGCCATTGCCTTCTCCGGGAAGAATAAGCTAGTACTGACTAAATGCATTGACCATGATGACACACGACTAACAGAGGCCGGCTTGTGGGGAGGGCCACCTGTAACATACCACCCACAGGCAACTAAGAATGAACTGCTATTGTTGCCTCCTTTTGGAACTAATCAAGAGGCAAAGCAGTTGATTAGGCTGTTTGGATTTGGGAAGAAGTGTATTTTATATATGGACATATTACTAATTCCTCATTCCCAAACCTGCCTGAAAGAAGTTCACATTGGTATAGAAATCTGAAACAGCAGGCTGTGTCTGAAGGCAACATGTGAAGACTCGGTCAAGGCCATCATTAAAACCCTGTACACCAAGACCCAGGAGAGCTTCCTGGGTTGATATTAGCTCACAAATGTTGACACACACTGTTGTTGGGAGAATCAAGCATATCCATACAACTCCTCTGGAAGCCTGCACCTGGTTTCTCCTGGACCTCACCCATGAACCTGTTCCTTTGGCTGATTTTAAACTGTTTCATTTGCTATAGGTAACTCTAGCCACTCTTACAGCAACTTTGCAGAGTCCTGTGAATCCTTGTAACAAATCATCAAGCCTGAGGATATTCCCTTAGGACCCCTGCAACAGTAGTCCTATGAAGATAGTTAAATACTAGTAATAATAGTAATAATGAATCCCATTGAATTGCCATTTCCAGTGTCTTTATTTCTTTATGTATATCCAGATTTCTATATGGTATTATTTTCCTTTTTTTTGGCCATGCAGCTTGTGGGATCTTAGTTCCCCAACCAGTGATCAAACCTACGCATGCCCCCAGTAGGGGAAGCACTGCAGAGTCTTAACCACTGGACTGCCAGTCTTAACTACTGGACTGAAGTCTGTTTTCCTTCTAACTGAAGGACTCCCTTTAGCATTTCTAGAATATGAATCTGTGGGGATTCATTCTTTCAGCTTTTTAAAACAATTCTTTAATTTGCCTTCATTTTTGAGTTTTTTGTTTTTTTTTTTTTAAGTGGTATGGAATTCTAAGGGCCTTCCCAGGGGTCTCAGTGGTAATCTCCCTGCCAGTGCAGGAGATGCGGGTGGCACAGGTTCAGTTCCTGGGTCAGGAAGATCCCCTGAAGGAGGAAATGACAACCCACTCCAGTATTCTGGTCTGGAAAATTCCATGGACAAAGGAGTCTGATGGGCTATAGTCCATAGGATCACATAGAGTGGAACATGACTGAACACACAGAAACACACGGAATTCTAGATTGACAGGTTTTAATAACTCTACTTTAAATATATTGTTCAGTTATCTTCTTAACATATTATTTCCATTGAGAAGCCTGCTATTATCCTTAACAATGTGATTTCCCCCCCACCCACCGGCTGCTCTTTAAGTCTTTTATCTTTATCACTGATTTTGAGCAATTATACTGTGCCTTGGTGTATTTTTTTAATGTATTTTCTTTATGTTTATGTGTTTGGGTTTTGATCAGCTTCTAGGATCTGTGAGTTCTCTGTTTTCATAAAATCAGAAGAAAAAATTCAGCAATTTATTTCTTCAAATATTTCTCTGCTGCTCCCCCTCCTCCTTCAGGATTGCAATTACTTATGTATCAGGCTGCTTCAGGCTGTCTCCCAACTCATCGATGCTCTTTTATTTCGTTGTTACTGTTACTTTTCCCTCTTTTTTTTCCACTACAAATCCTTGTGTGTGCTTCTTTTCTAGCCCCACTAGTCTCCTCACTCAAGACTCAACTAAATCCTTAGCAAGACCTTCTGCAGCTCTCCAGATTTCTCTCTTCCATGGTGCTTTTACTTTTATTACTCTGTCCTGTGAACCACAGATGTTTGGTTCTCCCAAGCCTTGGAGCTCCATCTCATCACCTGAAGGATTCCACTGGACTGTGTCTGAGTTCTCCCTCTCAACCCCATGACCTTGAAACTCTACCCAAGCTCTAAGTAGGGACAATTATAGTGTTCACCTTTTTTCCCATGTCTCAGAGATCACTGTCCTCTGTTTTTGGATGGTTCTTGAGAACCATTGTTTTACATATTTTATTGTGCATTTGTTAGTTATTTCAGGGGAGAGAGTAAATCCAATCCCCAATACTTTATCTCAACCAGAAGGGGAAGCCATCTCCTGTCACATTTTGGACAAATCTTCCTCAGTGGTGCATGCATCCTTGCTTTCTGGAACAAATAGAGCTCTGGGAACATTTGTCCTTTTCCTGTGCCAACCCAGGATAGAGGAGCCCTTTTTGTAAGTGGCAATGGTAATAAAATCTGATGTTAGATGTTCTTATTGATTTTGTTGCTGTTGTTGCTCAGTAGCTCAGTTATGTCCTGTTCTTTGTGACCCCATGGACTGCAGCACTCCAGGCTCCCTGTCCTTCACTATTTCCCAGAGTTTGCTCAAATTCATGTCCATTGAGTCAGTGACGCTATCTAACCATCTCATCCTCTGCTGCCCCCTTCTTTTGCCTTCAATCTTTCCCAGCATCATGGTCTGTCTTTTCCAGTGAGTCAATTCTTTGGATCAGGTGGCCAACATATTGGAGCTTCAGCATCAGTCCTCCCAATGAATATTCAGGGAATCAAGTATGAATGAATATTCTTTAGGATTGACTGGTTTGATTTCCTTGCTATCCAAGGGACTTTCAAGAATCTTCTAAAGCACCATAATTCAAAAGCATCGATTCTTCAGCACTCAGCCTTCTTTATAGTCCAACTCT
Source organism: Bison bison bison (assembly GCF_000754665.1). Taxonomy (NCBI): domain Eukaryota; kingdom Metazoa; phylum Chordata; class Mammalia; order Artiodactyla; family Bovidae; genus Bison; species Bison bison. The sequence goes on along the minus strand of NW_011495080.1, from coordinate 11,404,430 downwards.
AACATCTGTACATGACTACAGGAAAAACCATAGTTTTGACTATACTGACCTTTTTCAGCAATATGATGTCTCTGCTTTTAATACACTTTCTAGGTTTCCCATAGCTTTCCTTCCAAGGATCAAGTGTCTTTTAATTTCATGGCCTCAGTCTCTGTCCACAGTGATTTCAGAACCCAATAAAATAAAATCTGTCACTGCTTCCTCTTTTCTCCCATTTCTTTGCTATGAGATTGGATGCCATGATCTTAGTTTTTTTTATGTTGTGCTTTAAGACAGCTTTTTAATTCTCCTCTTTCATCCTCATAAGAGGCTCTTTAGTTCCTGTTCACTTTCTGCCATTAGAGTGGTATCTCTGCATATCTGAGGTTTTTGGTATTTCTCGAGGCAATCTTAATTCCAGCTTGGGCTTAATCCAGCCCAGAATTTCTCATGATGTACTCTGAATATAAATTAAGTAAGCAGGATGACAATATATCTACATTTGATACACATCGACTACTTTTCCATTTGTATGAAGGTGTTAGTTGCTCAGTCATGTCTGACTCTCTGCAACCCTATTCCAAGCAGGAATACTGGAGTGTGTAGCCTTTTGCTTCTCCAGGGGATCTTCCTGACCCAGGGATGTAACCTGGGTCTCCTGTGTTGCAGACAGATTCTTTATCATCTGAGCTAATAGGGAAGCCCACTTTTCTATTAAGTGATGTTAAAGCTTAGCGGGGAGAAAAAGAACAACATGTAACAGATGATTTTGTGGTATTGTTGATATAAATTCAAAATAGCAAAGATGTAAAATGTATCTTTTCTTGTGTGCTTGCACTGATATTGTGCCTGACCTTTTTCACAAGAGGACTGTGTGGTGGTCTAGACATAGTTATGTGAGGGATCAAATATCATAATAACTATAATTACTTTAATTCCTATTAAAGTCTAGTTTTTTTGTGTTTAAAAATTATATTTTTAAAAAAATTAAGAGAAATAAGCAAACAAAATCCTTCCATTTATTCATTATATGTTGCCTAAGGCACTTTTCAGCTATATCTCTATTGGTTTATAATATTTAGTTCACAGAGCAACAGTAGTATTAACTATACCAAAAAATCAGTGATTGGGGAATAGAGAAAATATCTTACTGAGAACATGCACAGTGGCCTAATAACTCTTAAGTTCATGCTACATGGTACTGTTTAAATGAAAACATATGTTTGGTAGAATATTTTGAAAAGGTTGCCTTGAAGGAACCCCACAAAAATAGTAGCTAGGAGAAAAAGTCCCCAAACTGAGTAATTCATCTGTTAAAAATAAGGACATAGAAAACACAATTCTGGACATATTCACAGTTCTTAGGGTGGTATTTATTATATAATCATAGTCTTAGGATGTTATGGACATTGTGTGTCTAAAGGAAGGCTGCATTTAATTGTTCAAATAGCTTCACAAATTTTAACATTTTATTTTAAAATAGTTGTTTATTTATGCTCCCAATTGCTTTTAACATCCAGATGGAAGAAGTTAAATTTCTTCCTTCTGAAATATCTTTGGCTAGTTGCTTTTATTTAATATTATGACTTTTATAAAAGTTAAGTGTAAGGAGTCAAAAAGTGAGGCTTAGTTGAAATAATAAAAAATATAAATAATAGAAAAATAGAAATAGATCAACATACACCTATTGACCAAAGATGGGCAATTTGCTAGATGATAAGCCATATTTATATATGGCTATTTGGTGAATAGACAAGTTTGGTTTTGGGTATTTTGTTTGTTAATTTTTTTCATTTACTTTATTATTTTTATTGAAATATAATTGTTTTACAATGTTGTGTTAGTTTCTGCTGTACAACAAAGTGAATCAGCTCTATGTAGTCATATATTCCCTCCCTCTTGACTTCCCTCCCCCACCCATCCCATCCCTCTAGGTCATCGCAGAGCACCAAGCTAATCTCCTGTGCTATACAACAGCTTCCCACTAGCTATCTATTTTACACGTGGTAGTGTACTCTTGCCTGGAGAATCCCATGGACGGAGGAGCCTGGTAGGCTGCAGTCCATGGGGTTGCGAAGAGTCGAACACGACTGAGCGACTTCACTTTCACTTTTCCCTTTCATGTATTGGAGAAGGAAATGGCAACCCACTCCAGTGTTCTTGCCTGGAGAATCCCAAGGACGGGGGAGGCTGGTGGGCTGCCGTCTATGGGGTTGCACAGGGTTGGACACAACTGAAGTGATTTAGCAGCAGCAGCAGCAGTGTATATAAACAAGTTTTTAAAAAGTGAATTTTGACTTTTATGATACTTGCAAACACTATCCTTTTTAACAATTCTCCCCCTATCCCCAATTCTTCATTTTTGCTCAGGAAGAGTAAATTAGTAAATAGACAGTATGAGTGGTATGAGCGTCCAAAGGTTCTAGATTTCTTTCTTTCTTTCTTTTTTTTTTTAATGTTTTACAGTCTTGACCTCTGTGGATTCTTTTCAAGACACTAAATCCAAGAGTCCAAATTCACTAAAACCAAGCATACACTATTGTTTTTCTTTTTTTGTTTGTCAGAAAGTGGTAATGGGTGCCATCCTAAAGTCTTATGTTTTTGAGTTTCCCCAAGTTCCACATTTTGTTATTATTGTCTCAGTTATTTTCCAATTCTGCTCCCATTCTACTTGTTTCTGAAACAAAATTCGATGTGGCACAATCCATTAGAAAACTCTATTCTCATTTTTACATGTTCATTTATAACTTATTTGCAATACTTTCTGTAGTGTCTCTGGATACTATTAATTTGTTCCGTGTGTTCATTACTGAAGGAAAGTTTATTAGACTTTTCTGTTATCTCCCTCTAGTTTTTGATGCCATCACCTCAAAGTTCTTTTTCAGACTTTATGTAAAAATACCTATCACAAACTGGAGGTGCAAAAATATTTCTAATTTAAACTAGACACATTTCCTTGAGCAATGTAGCCTGAAAGTCCCTTTTGGAATTCAGACACATCTCTGCTAATGATGGATGGACCTAACCCACTGTCATTGCTTTTTGTTTATAGTGCTGCTTTTCAAGTGAATAGCTCCTCAATTGGAATCATGAAAATTGCTTATGCTGAAGAGAATTATTTCCTTGCCTCCCATCTGTCTCTAAATAACCTAACAAAGCATATATACAGAATTTTATCTTCTGTGGAGAGCAAGGAAGATTTTGTTTCTTCACTTTCCAAAGGTTTGTATTCAATTTCTTAACATATGTATAAGCCTCTCTCCAATCCTCATTAAACTTTTCTTTATATCCTTTAGTTGATAGTGGGTGTTACCTACTTGGAACTCCTGTTTCCTTGAATTGTTTGACAATTTGTCATTCCTTAAAGGCAATGGCACCCCACTCTAGTACTCTTGCCTGGAAAATCCCATGGACGGAGGAGCCTGGTGGGCTCCAGTCCATGGGGTCACTAAGAGTCGGGCACGACTGAGCGACTTCACTTTCACTTTTCACTTTCATGCATTGGAGAAGGAAATAGCAACCCACTCCAGTGCTCTTGCCTGGAGAATCCCAGGGACGGGGGAGCCTGGTGGGCTGCCGTCTATGGGGTCGCACAGAGTCTGACACGACTGAAGTGACTTTAGCAGCAGCAGCAGCAAATATGCCTTAATCAAGTACACCTCCAAGTTACTTTTCTCTTTGTTATTCCTCCTTCAAATAACCATAATTGATTTAGTCTGAGAAGAAGCATACTTACCTTTTAAGATCTTTCTCAAATGTCCAGGGGTTTGAAAGTTTTTTATTCTGTTTAACTATTGACATACACAAGGAAGTGTTTCAATATAGTGTACCAGAAAACAGAAATGAAAACCCAAACCTTAACTCTACCATGTACTGGCCTTTGTGAGCTTATAAAATTATGTGTTGTTTACTGTCACTAAGCTTCAGTGTCTTCTGCTAGAAAATGGTAGTATTTATAGGCTGCTTACAGTTGAAATGAATAATTGAGGAAGGATTAAAGTCATTCGTACAGTTTTGATAGGCCTTTGATAAATGCTGATATTAATACCTACATGGATTTATATAGCTATTATCTTCCATGAAGACTAATATGGGAAGCCATATCTCTGCCATTGGAAAGCAAGATCATAAGATAATTTTAAACTAAAAAATTCTATATCCTTCAAAAAGCAATTAAGCCCAAATAACATACAGGAGTTGCTTGGTATTCAGTTCACATTAAGTCCCAAATTAAATGTTTTCAATCTCATTTCTCCAGGGGACCAACCTAGACAGCATATTTAAAAGCAGAGACATTACTCTGCCAACAAAGGTCCGTCTAGTCAAGGCTATGGTTTTTCCTGTGGTCATGTATGGATGTGAGAGTTGGACTGTGAAGAAGGCTGAGTGCCAAAGAATTGATGCTTTTGAACTGTAGTGTTGGAGAAGACTCTTGAGAGTCCTTTGGACTGCAAGGAGATCCAACCAGTCCATTCTGAAGGAGATCAGCCCTGGGATTTCTTTGGAAGGAATGATGCTAAAGATGAAACTCCAGTACTTTGCCACCTCATGCGAAGAGTTGACTCATTGGAAAAGACTCTGATGCTGGGAGGGATTGGGGGCAGGAGAAGAAGGGGACGACAGAGGATGAGATGGCTGGATGGCATCACTGACTCTATGGATGTGAGTCTGAGTGAACTCCGGGAATTGGTGATGGACAGGGAGGCCTGGCATGCTGCAATTCATGGGGTCGCAGAGTCAGACACGACTGAGTGACTAAACTGAACTGAAAAATGCAATAATTGCCAATTACTGCAGACTGCACAGGATATTAGAAGATTATGCTATTTTAAGGCATATCTTTTTGTTTCATTTATCAGAAACTTTTATCTTTACATCAGTGATCTGGCTGATATTGTTTAAGTAACTCACTCTGAGGGGAGCCAGAAATCTGAACATACAAATGCAGTCTAAAGTCTTGATTCCTGATTTGATGTGACTCTGAAAATAAAATTTAAAACAAAGGTTAGAGCTTCCATGCATAACTTAGTAATTTAGTAGTTGTATCATATACACAAAATGATTAGTGGCATAAGATGAGGCCATTAAGAAGTCATCATGGTTCAATTACTCATGATTTAGTTTTAATTATTATAGTCTCTTTACAAATGAAGAAAATATAAAAATATTCTTTTATATGTGATTTAATTTGAAATTTCATTGTGTCATTATACTACAGTAAATAGGTTAGAGAATTACATTTCATATATTTCAGATATTATGATTTTTCAGATAAATAAGTAATACTGGAGAGACAGTGGAAATATTTGAATTGTTTACTGATTTTGCAAATTCAAATTTCAAGAAAAACAAGTTTATAAATAAGTAACACAATGGATGTTTTTAAATACCAATTCAAAGTAACAGGAATCCAGAGTCTCAACATTAAATAAAATGCATTCATAGCACCTGGATGGAGAGGTTTTGTGAGACTAGCTTCAAGTCAGCTATCAATCCTTAAACAAACTGACTACTCTTTTTGGATTTCAATAGTATAGTATAGTATAGTATAGTGAAGTCACTCAGTCATGTCCGACTCTTTGCGACCCCGTGGACTGTAGCCTACCAGGCTTCTCTGTCCATGGGATTCTCCAGGCAAGAATACTAGAGTGAGTTACCATTTCCTTCTCCAGGGGATCTTCCTGACCCAGGGATCAAACCCAGGTCTCCCGCATTGGAGGCAGACACTTTAACCTCTGAGCCACCAGGGAAGCCTAGCCTCATCAATAGAAAGTTATTTTTGCAACAGGATAATGTAGTAGTCTTTCATTTCTCATATTTGTTATAACTAAAATAAGTCTATTTTCAAGATGGGACAGAAAACAACTATCAGAGATTATAAATCAAAACTAAATAAAATATTCACAAATAAAAATCAGAAAAAATGAAAATGTTTCAGTTTAATTCAGGCCACGGCCATGACACAAATTATCTGCTAACTTCCTAAAAGATTAAATTTACCAGATTCAACCATAATTTTGAAATTTGATGAAGGTGGTTACTGGGAATAAACCAGACATATGAAACAATGTTAGAACAGTGGTTCTCAACTGGGGCTAACCCCATTTCCTCCACCAAGGACATTTAGCAATGCCTTGAGATATTTTGGGGTGTTGAGTGTGAAAATGCTAATAGAATCTAATTCCTCTAGTGGAATCTAAAGGCTAGGGTACTGCTAAACACTCTAAAAAAGGCACAGGACACCCCTGCACTCTGACACAAAAACAAAGAATTCAGTTCAGTCGTTCAGTCGTGTCTGATTCTTTGCGACCCCATGAATCGCAGCACACCAGGCCTCCTGTCCATCACCAACTCCCAGAGTTTACCCAAACTCATGTTCACCGAGTCAGTGATGCCATCCAGCCATCTCATCCTCTGTAGTCCCCTTCTCCTCCTGCCCCCAATCCCTCCCAGCATCAGGGTCTTTTCCAATGAGTCAACTCTTCGCATGAGGTGGCCAAAGTATTGGAGTTTCAGCTTCAGCATCAGTCCTTCCAATGAACACCCAGGACTGATCTCCTTTAGGCTGGACTGGTTGGATCTCTTTGGAGTCCAAGGGACTCTCAAGAGTCTTCTCCAACACCACAGTTCAAAAGCATCAATTCTTTGGTGCTCAGCTTTCTTCACAGTCCAACTCTCACGTCCATACATGACTATTGGAAAAACCATAGTCTTGACTAGATGGACATTTGTTGGCAAAGTAATGTCTCTGCTTTTGAATATGCTATCTAGGTTGGTCATAATTTTCCTTCCAAGAAGTAAGCATCTTTAATTTCATGGCTGCAATCACCATCTGCAGTGATTTTGGAGCCCCTCAAAGTAAAGTCTGACACTGTTGCTACTGTTTCCCCATCTATTTGCCATGAAGGGATGGGACCAGATGCCATGATCTTAGTTTTCTGAATTTTGAGCTTTAAGCCAACTTGTTCACTCTCCTCTTTCACTTTCATCAAGAGGCTTTTTAGTTCCTCTTCACTTTCTGCCATAAGGGTGGTGCCATCTGCATACAAAGAATTAAGAAGTCCAAAATATCAATAGTGCCAAGGTGAAAAATTCTGAACTAGATCAAGCCTAAACAAATAGTCTGCAAAAAACAGTTGAGCCTTCCTCTCTACCCATTGCAATGTAATAAAGTCAATCAAGGGCTGCTGCTGTTGTCACTTCAGTCGTGTTCAACTCTGTGGGACCCCATAGATGGCAGCCCACCAGGCTCCCCCGTCCCTGGGATTCTCAAGGCAAGAACACCGGAGTGGATTACCATTTCCTTCTCCAATGCATGAAAGTGAAAAGTGAAAGTGAAGTCACTCAGTCGTGTCCGACTCTTCGCAACCCCATGGACTGCAGCCTACCAGGCTCCTCCGCCCATGGGATTTTCCAGGCTACAACCATGTAAAACAGCTATTCAGTCCATGGAGAGGGGATGGCTTTCCCTTTATTTAGGCTTTCTTTCTTTAAGTAAAAATTGTGGTTTTCAAAGTACAAGTTTTTACTTACTTGTAAATTTACTGTCAAATATTTCATTCTTTGGATGTATTATAAATTGAATTGTTTTCTTAATTTCCTTTTGGATTATTCATTGCTGGGAACACAAGTGATTTTTGTGTCTTGTACCCTGCAACTTTGCTGAATTTGTTTATTAGCTCTTGTATTTTTCTTTGTGGATTCCTTAGGACTTTCTATATATATGCAGGATCATGTGATCTGTGGTTAGAGAGTGTTATTGATTCATTTCCAAATTGGATATCTTTTATTTGCTTTAAATTGTATTCTTAAAAGGCAGAATTTAGAAACGGGAAAAGTAGTAGAGCAAAAGCATGAAGAAGACCGAGCACAGTGCAGAGAAACAACTGTAACATGAAGACATGAAAACATGAGACCTTTATAATTTTTAAAGTTCAAAATCTGAGATTTTCCTCCCTCTCTCAGTTCTGTGAACTTCACTTCTACTGACTGCTCCTCTAATTGCTGGGAATTAAAAAAAAAAAAAACACTCTCTATGATGAAAACACTAGTAAAACACAAACCAGCCTTTTGTCTGCAGCTGATTTTAATTTGTGTAGGCAGCTCATTGCTTAAGGAGCAGGATGAAAGCATAGAGATAGTGAAGTAGAATTAATACATTTGAAAGTATGAATCAAATACCTCCAAAACAAAGTCCAACAATATAAATCTTTGTTTATAGTTTTATGATTGGTAGTTTTATGACTGTCAAATAGAGTCATATAAAATATCAATTTAATCTTTTTCTTCCATCTTTTTCACTGATCAGAGCCTAATACAAAATTGTTTAATTATGTTCCTCAAGGAATAATAGCAAGTCTTAGCTGTGATTATGATACTTCATGTCCATTGCAAGAACCAAAAACTATAAACTTATGAAAAGAATACAGGGCTGTGGATGCAATAAAATTCTAATTCTGACTCTTACTGTGATGCTTTGTACAATTAATTTAACCTATTAACCCCAAACTATTTCTTTTGCAGTCCCTGCCCTTTTTGAAGATTTCACTGATCCACAGTCATCTGGAAAACATGAGGGCAATACAGTGATATTTTCATAAACTAAAATATGTGGTGATATTTATCTTTCTAATATTTGTTTAATCTTACACACCTACCACAGTAGAACGTCTTTAAAAATTTTTTTTTAATTTTATATTGGAGCATAGTTGATTAACTACATTGTGTTAGTTTCACCAGTACAGAAAACTGATTGTTATACATTTACATGTATCTATTTTTTTTCCAATTCTTTTCCCATTTAGGTTATCACAAAGTATTGAGCAGAGTTCCCTGTGCCACAGGTCTTCGTTGGTTATCTACTTTAATCTCATATTTGCTTTGAGCAAGCCTCTGATGAAACATTAATGATGATAATAGCTGGTAGGATTTTTTGCTATTAATGTGCCTTCTTGATAAAATACTCTATAATAATGCGTATGCTCACAGCATATTTCCATATGCTCCCAATATTTTTTGCCAGTCACCCATTTACTGCCAAATATCCCATTCATCTTCACAGCTGCTACATAGCTACATTTTCTAGGGTACTGGGAATGATCTGCAAGAATAACTCATCACTTTCTCTCTCCATATGTGTCTGTGGAATTTTCCCCTGTTTCACAGTGACAACTCCTCCTGGGATTGAAACTATCTGAATATGGAAATCATATCAGACTACAGTATATCCAAGTTTTGAAATATCTTGACACAGGAGTTTGATCTTATTTATTTGTTCACCACAGTACAAGTGAAGTCCTAAAGTAAACAAGGTGTAGAATGTCTAAAAACTGTATCATACTCTTATCTGTCAAACTCAAGTTACAGAAGACTTTTAAAATACTTTTTCTCAGGAGAAAGTTGTTTCAGTTGTTATCTAACTAGGTGTATGAAAGTCGCTCAGTTGTGTCTAACTCTTTTTTACCCCATAGACTGCTTAGTCCATGGGATTCTCCAGGCCAGAATACTGGAGTGGGTAGCTTTCCCTTCTCCAGGGGATCTTCCCAGCCCAGAGATTGAACAAAGGTTTCCTGCATTGCAGGTAGATTCTTTACCAGCCAACCAACAGGGAAGCCCAAGAATGGTGGAGTGGGTAGCCTATTCCTTCTCCAGTGGATCTTCTCGACCCAAAATCAAACGGGCAGATTTGTTACCAAGTGAGCTATCAGGGAAGCCTATCTAACTAGGCCTATACCTTTAACAGCTGCTTCCCATTTTCTGAGTCTGTGCGCACAGGGAAAAACTAGCAAAAGCCACTCCTTACAGAGCAAAGGTATGAGGAGGCTTAGATCATGTATCTCACAAACTCAGAGAATTTCTCCAGGATTGATTACTTCATACATACATTAAACTCATTCATTCTTATTACAGACCATAGTTTGTTCCTATTTGGATTTTCTGTCTTTGCTCATTCCATTCATACTGATGATCAACCAACAGTTACTCTCTGTTTCTTTGCAAGATGCTACCTGTCATGCAAATACCCATAATTTCACATCTGATGGCAGTTTATGGACCAGCCCCACCATAGCTGCTGCTGCTGCTGCTAAGTCGCTTCAGTCTGTGCGACCCCATAGACGGCAGCCCACCAGGCTCCCCTATCCCTGGGATTCTCCAGGCAAGAATACTGGAATGGGTTGCCATTTCCTTCTCCAATGCATCAAAGTGAAAAGTGAAAGTGAAGTCACTCAGTCATGTCCGACTCTTCGAGATCCCATGGACTGCAGCCTAGCAGGCTCCTCTATCCATGGGATTTTCCAGGCAAGAGTACTGGAGTGGGGTGCCATTGCCTTCTCTGCCCACCATAGCAGTTACTTCCAATTCACTTTAAAAAGGGGTTTATCATTCTATCTGCCATTCCCAATCACTGCTATCCTCTGATTTTCCACCATCAGAAGGTTATAGGTATCTTTCTGATTTTCATCATCTAGCAGTTCCAAAAGAGAATACACAAGTGTATTTTCAGATTTTCCTTTTATTCATTATTGTACCCTCAGTACTTCTACATGCTTCACTAACCACAGTAAATACTTGACAAAACCTAAGAGAGTAGAGTGAGTTTCCAATTGGCCCCAAAGGAATGGGCCAGTCTGGACTAGATTCCTACATTGGGCCCTTTTCTTTGCTGGGTGCTTCAAAGGCTCTACTTTTAACCTCTATTTCCAATGGTTTCTCTATATTTTCTCTATCTCTGGACGCAGGGACTACAAAGTCTTCTCTGGGGCAGGAGACCTGTTACTGAATTGACCTGTCTTGGCCGAGTTTCTGTACTCTGACCCAATCTGAATATTTGACTTATATTTCCTCCAAAAGCAAAAAAGAAGTCGTAATTCATCAAATTGCCAGAAGCTGTTACTTATTACTGAACTTTCAACACTTTAAATCTGGGCTCATCATTCAACTTACTGAATGATGCCAGAATCTAATTTTGCCATTCAAACTCTTCCTATTGCCAGGTACCTAAATATTTTCGCTTAGCCTGTCTCACCACAGAAAAGCTGTTGATGACAAACTGCAATTGTAATGAAGTAAGTACAGTTCATGCACACAAAAACAGAGTGTTGTGCCCATTGAGGATCTGGACTTAGACATGTCCCTGAACCATGAAACTTGAATTTTCTGTGAACATATCAAAGGAAGGACACCAACAGTGGTATCTGGAACATCAGTTGACAGCTGCCACTTTTTGGTCTCGAGGTCACCCTGGTAACTATGCAACCATTTCAGACCCCAATTAATCCTTTCTTAACTAGTGCCCTTACTTCATCAGTTCCAATTATAATGCTTCACAAATAACATATAATTATCTGTGGCCTTGCAGTTTTTGCCTTTATAAGCTTCCTCCATTTTGTAGTTCAGAGAAACATGATTCAAGTGCTTCAGTCTGTGTCTCCTGGGATAGTCCCAACAAACCCCAAACACCTGTTCGTTTCAATCAGGTCTCAGTTTTTCTGAAATTTTGATTAAGACTATCATTGCCTTGAAGTTTTGCTAACTCCTTCCAACCTTCTCACCATATCCTGCAATGTATATCAAATCTTAACTTCTAACAATATGAACTCTTACCCTTTACTGTTGAAAATCAGAGTTTTGGATAAAAGTCCTATAACTAAGCAACTAATCTCAGAGGAATTCTAGAAATGTTGGGGGATATTGTTTTATTTTGCTTTGGATGCACGTGTCTGTGCTAAGTCACTTCAGTCCTGTCCAACTCTGTGTGACTTTATGAACCATAGCACAACAGGTTCCTATGCCCATGGGATTCTCCAGGCAAGACTACTGGAGTGGGTTGCTTTGGATACAAAGGGTCAAAGTTCAATCTTATTTTAGCTTCTCTATCTCCCCAGCCTCCATAAAGTTAGTTAGCGCACTCACGCACGTGCACACACACATATACACACACACACACCACAAACACAGTTTAAATTCAAGTGGAGACAAAAAATTAGTAATAATATGAGTTAACAGATCCTGACTTTGAAAAACACTTTGTCAAGTTTCGGGGTCAAAGAGATAGTCTAGTTTCCTTGGGCAGTGCTGACTTATAGAAGACAGATGTTAACTTTTATGAGCTCTGAAATTTGAACAAAACCCAAATTTATCTTTGGCAAGCTTTATGAAACGTTTCTCAGCAAACACTAGGGACACACACTCACACAACAGGCTGACTTAGAGTTTCCAATCCATTCTATTCCATTATGATTTTGTTTTATTGCACTGTTCTCTACTTGGATATTCCATAAACTAAACTTAAACAATCATTTGATTGTCATAAAGGGGCTAACTTTTTAATGAAACTTGAATTTGGGCAAATCATGTAACAGTGGAATCTTTGTTTCCCTACCTCTAAGATCAGGTAATGATACTGCCCCTGGATCCAAGGCTGGTAAGAGCAGCTTCAGAGTAAAGCAACAGAGTCAAAGCTCACTGCCTCGAACCCCCCAAAAAGCCAGCCATCCCTTAAAGCTCCAATACTGTTTGGACGGAGAGGAGCACCAAGATGGAAACAAAGGACCTGAAACAAAGGCTGCAACAGACAGGCAGCCACGAAAAGACAACACGCAGAGAAAGCAAAGGTCTGTTAAAAGACGCAACGTGGACTCCACGTGCCTCTGTTTTAACAAGGCACAAGAATCCAAACCACTTGTGTGGCCACGCCCAGCGTCCCTCCTGTAGCCTCCACGTGGGGCGCTCGTGGCAAATCCCCGCGGTGAGCTGAGATGCTTGCAAACATAGCAGGGTTTGGCTCTCTTCGGACCCCAGCCCGGTGCGCTGCCTGCAGGTGTTATGGCAGCGCCCGGACAGCAGCATGGGACGCTGAACTGAGACACCTTGCCCCTGGAGCCGGAGGGCAGAAGGTGAGTGCCACGAGTACCTCCCAGTGCCAGCTGATCACGGCCCCTCTCCTGTGGCCACTGGTTTCGTCCCCATCCTAGGTCTCCCGGACGTGGAAGAAAATGATTTGTTTTCTAGTGAAGGTGGCTTTTCTCGTATTTCGGCATCCACGTTTTTTTTTTTTTTTTTAAACTTTACAATATTGTATTGGTTTTGCCAAATATCAAAATGAATCCATCACAGGTATACATGTGTTCCCCCTCCTGAACCCTCCTCCCTCCTCCCTCCTCATACCATCCCTCTGGGTCGTCCCAGTGCACCAGCCCCAAGCATCCAGTATCGTGCATCGAACCTGGACTGGCGACTCGTTTCATATATGATATTATACGTATTTCAATGCCTTTCTCCCAAATCATTCCACCCTCTCCCTCTCCCACAGAGTCCAAAAGACTGTTCTATACATCAGTGTCTCTTTTGCTGTCTCGTATACAGGGTTATTGTTACCATCTTTCTAAATTCCATATATATGCATTAGTATACTGTATTGGT
>NW_011495080.1:11381341-11390929 GCF_000754665.1 Bison bison bison | reverse complement strand
ATGTATAATAGGCTCCAGTTTCATCCACCTCATTAGAACTGATTCAAATGTATTCTTTTTAATGGCTGAGTAATACTCCATTGTGTATATGTACCACTGCTTTCTTATCCATTCATCTGCTGATGGACATCTAGGTTGCTTCCATGTTCTGGCTATTATAAACAGTGCTGTGATGAACATTGGGGTACACGTGTCTCTTTCAATTCTGGTTTCCTCAGTGTGTATGCCCAGCAGTGGGATTGCTGGATCATAAGGCAGTTCTATTTCCAGTTTTTTAAGGAATCTCCACACTGTTCTCCATAGTGGCTGTACTAGTTTGCACTCCCACCAACAGTGTAGGAGGGTGCCCTTTTCTCCACACCCTCTCCAGCATTTATTGCTTGTAGACTTTTGGATCACAGCCACAAGCCCCATATTCCTGCGTGCTACCATGCTGTTTTTCGTAATTTTGAATCTTACAGTAGATTAAAATTTAATTCATGAAACTGGAGTCCACCGTTGGGGTAAATGGAGATATCTGGGGCTTCTGTGAGCAGAGATCATGACCTCTTGTTCCATTTGGATGGAAAATGGCTTTAGGGATCGGATGAGATTTGGAAGCCAATGAGTTTGAGATCCCTGTTGGTGTTTTTTGAGTGATGGCTTCATGCCTGACACTTCTGGATTCTGCTAAGAGATCCAGAGACGTCTGAATGCTTTTAACTATATGTTTTCTCAGTTAAGTAAAAAGACCTGGGAGTGAGGGGAATGGGAAGACCTATAGGTCTTCTCTTTAATGTCAGGAATGTCTAAAATTATTCTACTTTGGTAGCAAAACACAGAAAATGACTAATGTATGCTTGTGGGGAAAAGAAGTATTTTGAATTTTAGTACAAGCTGTTTTTGTGCAAAGTTCACAAGAAAGTACCTTTCCTTGGATGCTTACATATTTTAGAATTTAGGCCATTATGTTATGTTTTTAAATGCCAGACTTTATCTGCATATATTTACAGCAGTTAAAAAAAAAAAACTATTTGACTTGGAATATTGTTCTAGATCCAATTAATTATAACTCAATGAAAATTTTCTACAAATATTACCAAGACACCTACAGTTATCTAACCTCCAATACTAAACAAACTGTAGGATATGAAGCTTTAGACAAATAAATAAACGTCAGTTCAGTAGCTCAATCGTGTCCAACTCTTTGCAACCCCATGAATCACAGCACGCCAGGCCTCCCTGTCCATCACCAACTCCCGGAGTTCACTCAAACTCATGTCCATCGAGTCAGTGATGCCATCCAGCCATCTCATCCTCTGTCCTTCCCTTCTCCTCCTGCCCCCAATCCCTCCCAGCATCAGTTACATGATAATTTAATCTACTCTTTTTGGTTTTGGCTGTCATATTAGTTATCAATAGCTGTTTAAATGTAACCAACCTCATGAATCAGCCAGGAGGCATTCTGATCAATAGCTTGGTTACTAATTGGTTACAATTAATCTGAAAAGATTAATGTTTTGTGTCACAAGGATGCTTTGGGTATGCCAGTCAAGCTATGAGTTAGTAGATAAATGTTTATTTCAGCTGAAGTTGCTTGATGGGCATTATTAACTGAAGAACCATTCTAGACAAGAAACTGTGAAAAACATTATCATACAAAATTAAATATTTTACCTTTCAGTATATGTTCTGGTTACTATGGAAACTGGCAGACAGCCCTGGAAGCAATTAATTTTTCAGAAGCACATTCCAGAGGCTGGTGGTACATTATATTCAACAATCATAGAACTAAGTGCCCTAATATTTGGTTACTAATTTAAAATGATTTTTAAAAAATTATTGCATAGTATACCTTATCTAAACTATATTGATGTGCTGGGTAGTAATATAATGCAAATCCAGACAAGCTAGGTATTTCATTGGGACAACAAACCTTTCCTTAAGAGTAAACAGAAATTAGATAAGGAAAAATTAAGCCTTATGGCCATGAAGAGATGGCCTCCGGTATTACAGATTTCCTCTAGTAAGTTATTTGTTAATAATACTAATTGATAACATCATAGAAACTATGATACAATCATTCACATATTGCATCTGTGGTTTCTTATGAACTACCTAACAAACTTGTCATATAATTATGAGACAAAGTGATGATGATCTTCATTTTGTAATAAAATACATTAAAGTAACAAGATTTTTACTCCAAAGTGAAACAGTGTTCAACAACCTATAAGCACTAAAGTAAGTATGTGTAACTTTTTCAAGGTTATGTTTTGTCTGCTGTGAATCCCGTGGTAGAAGTGCATATAAAGCGAGTTGGTCTTTGAGGAAAAAAACGCAGAAGCTATTTATGTGATACACAGTTAAACCGAAAGTATTGGATGAAGACTAGTAACAGTATCACTAAGATAAATTCAGTAGGCTTCTTCCTTTCACACCCCCAACCGAGGTGTATTTATTCAAGAATGAAGGGAACATATTTAATGAACACATTCTATGTGCTTAGCATACTTTCTGACATTTTTAGCTATTTAATTAAATCTGAAAAATATTTAAGGTAGAAATAATTTCATTTAAATTCAAAATATAAAATATGTGCAAGTAATTTTTATTATTTTCAGATAATTGGTACAAGAAAGGGGAAAAATAAAAGGAAGGAAATACCATAGCAATTAGCAATAGTAAGCTTGTATTGGAACTTTATATTAAGCATTAAAAAATTAAAAGCACTTATCTGACCTTACATACAATAAATTCTAGGTTATAACTGTAACTTTTACTTTGTATTTATTAAACTCTATAATAAAATATATTTCATTTGTATATTTGGGACAAAATTGCTTTGAAAAATATTTCATAATAAAGTAAGATATATTTAATACCATATTTGATTTGCCAAATAAGACTCAAAGACTACTTATTTGTAAAAATATCTTAGGAAAGTTTTCAGTTTATTTAAAGTCTTTCCTTAATCCTATGGTTTTTAAGTAATCCTGTTTTGAAGCACAAAGACTATTGTTATTTTTGTGATTTTTTTCTTTTTCAAACTTTATCATATCTAATGCTGAGACATCCTTCTTTAATACCTCTGGGTTTAATTTGAGTAGTTCTTAGCTTAATTTTAATAAAGCTTATCGTATTTTGTACTTTTTAGTTCATCGGAAGAAAATTTTTTGCAAATTATTTGAATGAACTTTTCTGTTGCAAATCAGTCACTCAACAGTAATTGATTTCTTACTACAAATTGTTTTTGGCACTGTTCTAGGTTTAGGAATGAAAAAGAACAGACTTCTTTAACCAGGTGGAGCATGTATTTTATTTGGGGAAAACAAATTAATCAGTTTATAAAACACCCAAATAATGAGTATTGGTATGCAAAATACTATTGTTATAAAAATTGACTAGGGGTGGTTGGAACTGCTGCTTTAGCTGAGAGGTTTGGAATAATCTATGGAACTTATATTGAAAAGATGTGAAAGAATCATTTAATATACTGGGAAGATTGTTCTAAATATAGAGACTAGCAAGTACAAAAGTATTGGATGGGAACATGGTCTATGTGTTTGGTAAGCAGGATAAGGACAGCTGTAGGTGGCGTGTACAGAAAGAGAGTTTGGAGAATTAGGCACCTGGTTCAGTAGAATAAGATTGACCATATTAGTGAGTTTGGATTGTATGCTGATTGAAAATTTAAAAGTTTCATATTACTTTTATAGGGAAATGGTGGGATCTATTTTTGAAAGAATTGCATTGGCTGTAGGTAGGAGAAAAACTTGGTAACAGAGATGATGATCAGAATGCTATTAAGTTAGGGCTGAGTTTATAGCAAAATGGCTAAGGATTGTAGCAGGATGCAAAATATAATTCAGTTATGTTCAGGACATATTTGAAAAGTAGAGCCAATAGGATATAATAATAGATTATAATATAAAATGAAAGAAAGAACCAAGGAATATTCCTAGGTTTATGGGAAAAGAAGCTCACTGACTGATATTTCCATTTACTGAAGTAAGACTTGGTTATAGGTTAAAATCAAGAACTATTATTTCTGTTTGGCAAAGTGAACTTGGATATAAGTACTGGATCTTCATGTAGGAATAGTGTGTAGACAGTTGGCTATAAATGAAGATTAGGGCTATTAGTATGAAGTTAGTCACCAGCCTATAGGTGACATTTTAAAACATGTAGATAATGTGAAGAAATGAAAATAAATGTTTTTCAGTGGCTGCTAAAATCATTAGGTGAAAGGTTGATGGAGAAATGTTATAATGGATGGATAAGATCCTAACAGGCTGATCAATTTTAACTGCTTACAGAGATGGACGTGTTGTGATTTGAAATGCATAGCAGCTGAAAATAAATGACACCACCTGTGAAATGGCCCTGTATAAAAATTTAATGTGAATTTCATATATTTCTAGGTCTAATTAATTTTATAGAAAGCATTGAGATTAGGAACATGGTGACATTTTTGGGGGTGGAATTAAACAAATAGAGGATGTTGGGAATTCTACCGGATGAAGGACTGGTTTCCTCAAGAAATAAAGGAGAAAAACTGTTACAGAGTCAAAAATAAATTTAAAGTTATGAAAAGTTCAACCTATGGGATTTATTAGGATCCCAATTTAAACAAAGCAAATGTAAAAAAGACATTTATAGAAATGGGGTAATCAGGAGGATTGTAACATTTACTGAATACAATAAATAATTGTTTGGTGATGGACAATTACTGCACAAACAAAAGCAGTACTGGCATGCTGCAGTCCATGGGGTCGCAAAGAGTCGGACAGGACTGAGGGACTGAACTGAATTAATTGTTTTATGACTGTGCTTTAAGAAGCGATAGTTTATTTAAGGGGGAAATGATATATGCCTTATTTAAATGATTCAGCTTGGGGCATGTAGATAGTAGGTATTATAAATAAACCAAAATTCATTGTATGAGTTATAAAAAATGAGGTTTGTGAATCTTTTATCTATGTTTGAAAATTCCTATACTAAACATGTTTATACCTAAATAAACAAAAGAGTAAATATATAAAATGTTAAAGAATAAAGCCATGGACAAACTAAGGAGCACGTGTACATAGAGCAAAGAGTTGAGAAGAAAATCTTGGAGGAGCTCAACACTTAAGGATTGAATAGAAGAGGGGAACCTGCAAAGAAGAGTCAGACACACTGTTCAAGGCAGTTGGAGGAAAACCAGAAAAATGCCATGTCACAACATATATATATATATATATAAGAAAATGTAGAAGAACATTTTGACAGGATGAAGAGAGTAGTCAGGAGTCTAAAATGCTGCTGAGAGTTGTGTTAGAATGGTAACAAAATTCACCATTAGAGCAAGAAGGATATTGTGGGATATTGTGGGATGATTGTGCTTCTGATGGTGATGAGCTGAAAGAGAAGTAGCTAAATGCAGTTGATGTGGCTTTTGATACAATAATTTTAAGAAGGGAATGAGAAAATAGAAGTTGTGCAGCTGTTCTATTTTTCTGGGTTAGTTTTCAGATTGAACACGAGAGTGAAATTTGATTTCTGTATTCTTCTTGGCTCTGTACTACTGATCTCAGCAGAGCATTTTGTTCATCTGAAACATTTATAGCTCCTCCTTGGCTGTTTGTTACTTTATTTCTACCATTTTCTTGTTTGTGTCGGTCTATTGTGTTTCACAACCCTGAACCTTGCTTAGCTATTCCTTTTCCTTATTTGTCCTATTGTCAGCAAGGTTTTATCACAGCAAACACAGAGAAACCCTGATGTCTGTGTTGTTGAATCAAACAAAGTGCTACTCCTGTGCACTTACCTTCGGAGAGCTGTGTGATGTTCAGTGTACAGAGGAACAAAATGTCAGGATGGTGGACCAGGGAGCGTGGCAGGCAGATATTTTCAAGCCTTTGAGTTGGCACTAATGCCATGTGAAGGGGCCCAGATAAATGTGTGCTTTTGATATAAAAACAATAAAAGTCTGCATATTAATGTATATGCCACATCCTTAAAAAAATCTTTAGGTGACTTCCAACAGCATTTACTGTATAATAGGATAAAGATGAAACTTAGACCTAATAACACATAATTATTGGTGTGGTGTTAGTTGCTCAGTCTTGTTCCTCTCTTTGCAAGTTATAAAATAGTGATTAAGTATGGCTAAATATTTAACTTGAAACTTTAAGAACAAAATAGTCAAATGCATTTATTCATAGTAGCCTAATAACAAGCATTGTAATGGGTTTTTACCTCAGTGACTATTTCATATGCAGAGAACATAAAATCAAAGCATAATTAAGTGCAAGCAAAACTAATGAGGTTCAATTATACATACACATTTTTGATGTTCTCATATGATTTATTAGTAAATCCTAGATTATAAAAAGATTATCTATGTGAACTGCAATATAACTTGTTTATGTATTATTTAGAAAAGTAGATCTTCTGTATACTTTTAGAGTATATCTATTTTAACTTCTGATGAAAACTAAACTTGTGAAAGCTGAGCACCAAAGAATTGATGCTTTTAAACTGTGGTGTTCAAGAAGACTCTTGAGAGCCCCTTGGACTGCAAGGAGATCAAACCAGTCAATCCTAAAGGAAATCAATCCTGAATATTTCTTGGAAGGTCTGATGTTGAAGCTGCCATACTTTGGTCACCTGATGTGAAGAAATGACTCATTGGAAAAGACCCTGATGCAAGGAAAGATTGAAGGCAGGAGGAGAAGGGGTCAACAGAGGATGAGATGGTTGGATGGCATCACTGACTCAATGGACATGAGTTTGAGCAAGCTCCAGAAACTGGTGATGGACAGGGAAGCCTGGTGTGCTGCAGTCTATGGGGTCACAAAGAGTCAGACATGACTGAGCGACTAAACTGACTGAAACTTGTGAAGATTATTTCAATGACTAAAAGAGACACAGTACCATTTTCTGTGTGTGTGTTCCATCGTGTCAGATTCTTTGTGACCCTGTGGATTGTAGCCTTCAAGGCTCCTCTGTCCATGAGATTTCCCAGACAAGAATTATG
This sequence comes from Bison bison bison, assembly GCF_000754665.1. Classification (NCBI taxonomy): domain Eukaryota; kingdom Metazoa; phylum Chordata; class Mammalia; order Artiodactyla; family Bovidae; genus Bison; species Bison bison. Next base: position 11,383,926 of record NW_011495080.1, on the reverse strand, counting down.
TAGTAGTAGGTTGCTGTTTGCTACTCCAGGGGATCTTTCCAACCTAGGGATCAATCCTGGGTCTCCTGTATTTTAGGTGGATTCTTCACCACCTGAGCCACCAGGAAAGTCTAGACCATCAGGGAAGTAAAATTTTATGTACTTGCTTCCTTATGTTAAAATAATCTTTTAAGATAGTCCATTTTCAAACACGCAGTTTTGAGTTTTCTATCCATAATTTTTTTGTCCAGTTCACCATGGCCTAAATAAACTGTGTTATAAAATGGATAAAGTTAGAGATTTATTTTGCAGTTATAAAGGGAAGTATGTCGATGCACGATGCTGGATGCTTGGGGCTGGTGCACTGGGACGGCCCAGAGGGATGGTATGGGGAGGGAGGAGGGAGGAGGGTTCGGGATGGGGAACACATGTATACCTGTGGTGGATTCATTTTGATATTTGGCAAAACTAATACAATTATGTAAAGTTTAAAAATAAAATAAAATTAGAAAAAAAATAAATAAATAAAAAATACAAAAAAAAATAAAAGGAAGTATGTTTTCTATTCAAAGATAAATAGTTTGTATTTGGTAGAAACTGTAATCCAGACTTCTTGTATTATATTTTACCCAATGGAATATCATAATCAGAAAAGTTCATTATCATGTTGGTGAGGAAAAGTTGCCCAATATATATGCTGAATTTGGTAAAAACAGTATGCATGTCTCTACCATGTTAAGACCCTGCTGAAGGAAATGGCATCCCATCCAGTATTCTTACCTGGGAAATCCCACGGACAGAGGAGCCTGGTGGGCCACAGTCCATGGGGTTGCACAGAGTCAGACATGACTCAGCAATTAATCACAGGACAGCACCTTGTTAAGAATTCAAGTAAAATATATTTTATTATATTATGGATGAAAGTAATTATAGAAATCCAAACTATAAGTTCATCTCATTTTTAATTTCTATAAAATTGAGAGAAATATACTTCCTGTAAACTGTAAATACTTGACTTCCCAGGTGGCACTAATGGTAAAGAACCCGCCTGCCAGTGCAGGAGACATAGGGGGCATGGGTGTGAACCTTGGGTCGGGAAGATCCCCTGGAGGAAAAAATTGCAACCCACTCCAGGATTCTTGACTAGAGAATCCCATGGACAAAAGAGCCTGGCAGGCTACAGTCCATAGAGTCTCAAAGAGTCAAACATGACTGAAGTGACACCACCAAGCACTCATAGTCATAGATTAATATTAAAAATGTTTTTTTCGGACTTTAGGATGGTTTGCTACACTATAGAAATGATATAAACTGCCAACATTTATTTGGGTATTATCACAGTAATCCAATTGTATTTAAACTATTTCTTAGAGAAAAACCAAGTCTATTCCATTTTACTTTGTTTAATTAGAAAGTAGTAAGTAAACCTAACTCATTTTTTAATGTGTTGCCTCAATAGATATTTAAAAATAATTCCCTAGTATCTTTTATTTATTTATTTATTTGGAGGCTAATTACAATAATGTATTGGTTTTGCAATACATTGACATGAATCTGCCACGGGTGTACATGTGTTCCCCATTATGAACCCCCTCCCATCTCCCTCCCCATCCCATCCCTCTGGGTCATACCAGTGCACCAGACCTAAGCACTCTGTATCATGCATCGAACCTGGACTGGTGATCTGTTTCACATATGATAATATACATGTTTCATTGCCATTTTCCCAAACCATCCCACCCTTGCCCTCTCCCACAGAGTCCAAAAGACTGTTCTCTACATCTGTGTCTCTTTTGCTGTCTTGCATACAGGGTTATCATTGCCATCTTTTTAAATTCCATATATATACATTAGTATACTGTATTGGTGTTTTTCTTTCTGGCTTACTTCACTCTGTATAATAGGCTCCAGTTTCATCCACCTCATTAGAACTGATTCAAATGAATTCTTTTTAATGGCTGAGTAATATTCCATTGCCTTTTCATACTGTGAAGAAAGCTGAGTGCCAAAGAATTGACACTTTTGAATTGTGTTGTTGGAAAAGACTCTTGGGAGTCCCTTGGACTGCAAGGAGATGCAACCAGCTGAGCACCGAAGAATTGATGCTTTTGAACTGTGGTGTTGGAGAAGACTCTTGAGAGTCCCTTGGACTGCAAGGAGATCCAATCAGTCCAGCCTAAAGGAGATCAGTCCTGGGTGTTCATTGGAAGGACTGATGCTGAAGCTGAAACTCCAATACTTTGTCCACCTCATGCAAAGAGTTGACTCATTGGAAAAGACCCTGATGCTGGGGGGGATTGGGGGCAGGAGGAGAAGGGGACAACAGAGGATGAGATGGCTGGATGGCATCACTGACTCGATGGACGTGAGTTTGAGTGAACTCTGGGAGTTGGTGATGAACAGGGAGGCCTGGTGTTCTGCGGTTCATGGGGTCGCAAAGACTTGGACATGACTGAGCAACTGAACTGAATATTCCATTGTGTATATGTACCACAACTCTCTTATCCATTTGTCTGCTGATGGACATCTAGGTTGCTTCCATGTCCTGGCTATTATAAACAGTGCTGCGATGAACATTGGGGTACACGTGTCTCTTTCAATTCTGG
>NW_011495080.1:11380028-11381241 GCF_000754665.1 Bison bison bison | reverse complement strand
TGCTTCCATGTCCTGGCTATTATAAACAGTGCTGCGATGAACATTGGGGTACACGTGTCTCTTTCAATTCTGGTTTCCTCAGTGTGTATGCCCAGCAGTGGGATTGCTGGGTCATATGGCAGTTCTATTTCCAGTTTTTTAAGGAATCTCCATACTGTTCTCCATAGTGGCTGTACTAGTTTGCATTCCCACCAACAGTGTAAGAGGGTTCCCTTTTCTCCACACCCTCTCCAGCATTTATTGCTTGTAGACTTTTGGATAGCAGCCATTCTGACTGGCGTGAAATAGTACCTCATTGTGGTTTTGATTTGCATTTCTCTGATAATGAGTGATATTGAGCATCTTTTCATTGTTTGTTATCCATCTGTATGTCTTCTTTGGAGAAATGTCTGTTTAGTTCTTTGGCCCATCTTTTGATTGGGTCATTTGTTTTTCTGGAATTGAGCTGTGCGAGTTGCTTGTATATTTTTGAGATTAGTTCTTTGTCAGTTGCTTTGTTTGCTATCATTTTCTCCCAATCTGAAGGCTGTCTTTTCACCTTGCTTATAGTTTCCTTTGTTGTGCAAAAGCTTTTCAGTTTAATTAGGTCCCATTTGTTTATTTTTGCTTTTATTTCCAATATTCTGGGAGGTGGGTCATAGAGGATCCTGCTGTGATTTATGCTGGAGAGTGTTTTGCCTATGTTTTCCTCTAGGAGTTTTATAGTTTTTGGCCTTATGTATAGATCTTTAATCCATTTTGAGTATTTTTGTGTATGGTGTTAGAAAGTGTTCTAGTTTTATTTTTTTACAAGTTGTTGATCAGTTTTCCCAGCACCACTTGTTAAAGAGATTGTCTTTTCTCCATTGTATAGTCTTGCCTCCTTTGCCGAAGATAAGATGTCCACATGTCAGGATGGCTGTCCTGACATGTCATGAGTGGTCTAAGGTGCCAGACTCAAGTTTCTACTTCCCTAGTATCTTTTAAACCACATATTGAAATTTTAATTTTAAATATTTAAAAATACGATAAGAATGTTTTAAAAGTTTAGATATTCTTACATGTAAATATGGCACTGAATACATATCAATTTCAGAGTAAAATCAGTAGCATTAAGATTATAAACAGCCTATAGAAATCTAAAATGCCCTAAAATTTCCTCTGAATCTTGCTTCCCTGGTGGCTCAGACAGTAAAGCATCTGCCTACAATGCAGGAGACCCGGGTTCAATCCC
>NW_011495080.1:11379739-11379928 GCF_000754665.1 Bison bison bison | reverse complement strand
TGAACTCTGGGAGTTGGTGATGAACAGGGAGGCCTGGTGTTCTGCGGTTCATGGGGTCGCAAAGACTTGGACATGACTGAGCAACTGAACTGAATATTCCATTGTGTATATGTACCACAACTCTCTTATCCATTTGTCTGCTGATGGACATCTAGGTTGCTTCCATGTCCTGGCTATTATAAACAGTGC
>NW_011495080.1:11369283-11379639 GCF_000754665.1 Bison bison bison | reverse complement strand
TCTGAATCTTGCTTCCCTGGTGGCTCAGACAGTAAAGCATCTGCCTACAATGCAGGAGACCCGGGTTCAATCCTGGGTTGGGAAGATCTCCTGGAGAAGGAAATGGCAGGCCACTCTAGTATTCTTGCCTGGAAAAACCCATGGACAGAGGAGCCTGGTAGGCTACAGTCCATGGAGTTGCAAAGAGTCAGACACGACTGAGCGACTGCACTTTCACTAGGAGAATTATACGTATAATTGTTGAATAACTTTAAGAATTAAATATATTTTAATTTATTTAATAATAAGTTGGAGCCTTGAAGGCTACAATCCATAGGGTCACAAAGAATTGGACACGTCAAAACATACACACATAAAATTTTTATGCTGTGTCTCTTTTAGTCATTATTAATACAATTATTTTTATTAAATTTTATATAAATTAAAAATATTATTTTTATTAAAACTTAAAAATTAAGTTATTTAAAGATTATCTGTTTCTTTCTAGTATTTTAATCTATAATCTCTTTTTTTTTTCTGAACTCATATTTTGCCTCTATAGAGGAAAAAGTGCTTGTTTATTCATATTGCAATTTAGATGCAAAAGCAAGTAAGATAGTTGACATATTTATTCATTAAATACCTTTAGATTCTTGACAGCACAAAATACCAATGACTACATGAAGTTACAGACTGCCTCGTTTTTCTATTATTTTTATTTAGTGAATTCTCTGGGTTGTTTCTATTTTGTAACAGTTCTTATGTTCAGAAGGATTATGCAGATAGTTCCTGGATGAATTATTTAATTCAGTTAACCAGTTTTGCTGAATTTCCTAAGGAAGACATTTCCAACTTTGGAACAATTGTGCAGAAATCATATATAGGTCAGATAGGCTCTTAACATACTATGTTGAGCTACAAACAAATGAAAAAAATCAATTAAATTATCTTAAACACTACTTGCTGCAACCACTGAATTAATTTGAATTTAAAAGCATTCTACTTTTTCAAATAGGGATTCTGCCTAACATGTTCCCTGTGTATAGTCTACATGTCCTGGGTATCCTTAAGTTTTGACCTTAGACTTGAACCAAAACTAAAATACCAGAGTTTCAGAAACTAGTTGGATTTGCTAACCACTCCTGTTAGATAATGGGCTTCCCTGGTGGCTCAGACAGTAAAGAGTCCACGTGCAACATGGGATTCCTGGGTTTGATCCCTGGGTTGGGATGGTTCCCTGGAGGAGGGCATGGCAACCCACTCCAGTGTTCTTACCTGGAGAATCCCATGGACAGAGGAGCCTACCGGACTACAGTCTGTGGGGTCTCAAAGAGTCGGACATGACTGAAGAGACCAGGCATGTTCATTTTTAACTTGATATTACAAATGAATTATACACTAATGATTAGCACCTCCACTAAATTCATTCAAACAGAAGGGTATAATACATCTTTCTGAGTTTCTTTCTATTAAGAAAACCAAATCTTGGTCTCTGTCTCTACCTCAGTCTCAATTTTAATAGAAGCAATGAATTCCACTTACCCCATAACAGAGACTTCCATACCTTTAGAGGCTGACTTTAAGTTCATTTTTCTTCTTGAATCCTTCCTTGGTATCTTGTTAACACTTTAACTCATCTGTGTTTATGATTTTTAAATAGATTATATCCCTCTAAGTGCATCTTTCTACATTTAACGAAAGTTAAATTCTCTGAAGATAATGTTGTAATCATATTTTACTATGTGAATATTAGGAATTAATTAAACATTTCAAATAAATATTCTATACATGATCTGGAGATCCAACCAGTCAATCCTAAAGGAAATCAGTCCTGAATATTCATTGGAAGGACTGATGCTGAAGCTGAAAACTCCAATATTTTGGCCACCTGATGCGAAGAGCTGACTCATTTGAAAAGACCCTGATGTTGGGAAAGATTGAAGGCAGGAGGAGAAGGTGACGACAGGGGATGAAATGGTTGGATGGCATCACCAACTCAATGGGCATGAGTTTGAGTAGGCTGTGGGAGTTGGTGATGGACAGGGAAGCCTGGCATGCTGCAGTTCATGGGTGTGCAAAGAGTCGAACATGACTGAGCAACTGAACCGAACATGTGATTTTAGCCAAAAGGCCAAAAAGTGATTAATAATAAACATGCTTATTCTAAATCATGTTAAACTTCATATTTCAAAAAAGTTTTTATTGGAATATACTTAGTTTACAATGTATTAGTTTCAGGTTACAGCAAAGTGATACTGTTATACATGTATGTGCTCAGTCACTCAGTCATTCCAACTCTTTGTGACCCCATGGACTGTATCCCGCCAGGCTCCTCTAACCATGGGATTTCCCAGGCAAGAATACTGGAGTGGGATGTCATTTCCTTCTCCAGGGTTATATGTGTGTGTGTGTGTGTGTGTCTGTGTATGCATTCTATTTTGGATTATTTTCCATTATAGGTTATTACAAGATATTGAGTATAGTTCCATGTGCTATACAGTAAGTACTTGTTTGTATCTATCTATCTATATATGTATGCATGTATATTTTAATCCCCAACTCTTAATTTACCCCTCCTCCCCTTTTCCCTTTGGTAACCATAAGTTTGTTTTCTGTGTGAGTCTATTGTGCGTAGTTGCTCAGTCGTGTCTGACTCTTTGGGACCGCACACACTGTACCCTTCCAGGCTCCTCTGTGCATGAGGATTCTCCAGACAAGAATACTGGAGTGGGTTGCCACGTTCTCCTTCAAGGGATCTTCTCAACCCAAGGATCAAACCCAAGTCTCCTGCATTGCAGGTGGATTCTTTACCATCTGAGCCAGGAGGGAAATCTGTATGAGTCTGTTGCTATTTTGTAAATAAATTCATTTGTATCATTGTTTTAGCTTCCATGTATAAGCAATCTCATGATATTTGTCTTTGTCTGACTTGCTTCACTTAGTATGGTAATCTCTGGGTCCATCCATGATAGTCTAAATGGTATTATTTCATTCTTTTTTATGGTTGAATAATAATACTTTACCAACAAATGTCCGTCTAGTCAAGGCTATGGTTTTTCCTGTGGTCATGTATGGATGTGAAAGTTGGACTGTGAAGAAGGCTGAGTGCTGAAGAATTGATGCTTTTGAACTGTGGTGTTGGAGAAGACTCTTGAGAGTCCCTTGGACTGCAAGGAGATCCAACCAGTCCATTCTGAAGGAGATCAGCCCTGGGATTTCTTTGGAAGGAATGATGCTTAAGCTGAAACTCCAGTACTTTGGCCACCTGATGCGAAGAGTTGCCTCGTTGGAAAAGACTCTGATGCTGGGAGGGATTGGGGGCAGGAGGAGAAGGGGACGACAGAGGTTGAGATGGCTGGATGACATCACTGACTCGATGGATGTGAGTCTGAGTGAACTCCGGGAGATGTTGATGGACAGGGAGGCCTGGCGTGCTGCGATTCATGGGGTTGCAAAGAGTCAGACACGACTGAGCGACTGAAGTGAACTGACTGAATATTCCATTGTATACATATACCACTTCTTAATCCATTAATCTGTCAATGTACACTTAGTTTGCTTCTGTGTCTTGGCTAATGTAAATAGTGCTCCTATGAACATTGAGGTGCATATATATATATTTTTTTTGAATTATAGATTTCTCAGGATATATCCCAGGAGTGGGATCACTGAATCATATGGTAACTCTATTTTTAGTTCTATAAGGAACCTCCATACTATTCTCTGTAGTGGCTGCCTTAATCTACATTCCCACTACTAGTGTAACAGGGTTTACCTTTCTTCACACCCTCTCCAACATTTTTTATTTGTAGACTTTTTGATGATGACCATTCTGGCCAGTGTGATAAACCTCATACTTCTGAAAGCTTATGTTATTGTCCTCCATTACCAGTTATTCTGGAAGAAAAAGAAAAATTTGAGAGTCAGTGGTGAAAGTTTAGAAACATAGACAAGCAACGAGGGCATTATAATGATTGGGGAAACATTTCTGTGTGATAATTTTACACAAATGGCCTTCTTTGGTTTCTTACAAATACAATCCAGGTGCTATCAACTTATCTCATTAGGCTGTCTCGTGGCGTCCTCTAACTTACCTTTGGCTTTTCTCAAATCTCCCCTCACCTTTTCCCTCCCCACACTCCATTGTTGCCTCATGTTAGTATTTTTATAACATTACATTCATTCATTACATTCATTCAAGCTTTTAGCACCTCAATTTCAAAAAGAAAGAAGGGGTATTGGAGCATTATGATAAATGAAAAAGGATTATTAGTGACATAATAAATGTAAAATCAGCATGTTCAACACATGACTGTCTTGCTGAAGGCCCTCTTCTAAGCACAGTGCAACTTAAGTCAAGTAGTTAGAGGCTACATAATGAGCATGAGGCTGTAGGGACTAAAAGAGAACTCTCATTTCCAGAAATTTTAAGAACACCATTATAATTAGACTGAAGAGAGTCAAGGAATAAATTGATAAAACAGGTAGCCACACATGAGTAGTAAGCATGAGACAGTTGATTAGCATGATTGTTACACAGCTCCATTGTAATGTTCTGGAAACTTCTATGTACTCTGTAAAAGTTAACCAGTTTTGTATTTTTTTGCAACTTTCATAAAATACCTCAAAACTGTGGGTTACACAGTAATTAAAAAATTAATTATAATTTTTCTTCAATGTTTTAGCTGTATGAAAACATAAACTGGGAGTGTCCTTCTGGTATCCCATGCCCCAAGCTCATATTGTATTTTCCCTGCCCAAGCTCTGGAATTAACTGCTTCTCCAATGAACTCTGGCTCTTTCTACTGGTAAATGGGATATAGAAACCATGATCTTGTTATTGGTTGTCCCGTAGGGCCCTATAAATAATATCATTCCTCTTAGTGGGGAGAACTAGGGAACATACGTAGTAACACGTGCATATGTACACATTTATATTTGTTTCTTTCCCTATCTGTATATGTGTTAACACTTCCAAATAACATATAATAATTCATATTGATGCCTCTGACAAATCCAGAACCAGAGACTGAGACTTTAACCTATAATATTAATTTAATCACATTTATTATATACCTGTAAATACACATACATAATTAAGAGTAATCACTGAAGCAACATAAATACAAGTGCAGTTTAAAAAATAAATAGAAAAAGAAAGTAGTGAGAAAGAGTAGGATGTATAAAAGTTTACCAGTTCAAATGAAGGAGGGAATGAGGAAAATTGAGAAAAAAATGCGTTTAAGGATATATACATTTTTGCTTATTTTCTATTTTTAATGAAAATTAAATATGATACCTGAATATAATCATATCCACTAATGAAAGTGACAGTTTCACTGTTTCACCAATTCTACATTTCTTTATAAAAATTACTAAGAAGCTTAGATATTTATGCTGGTGATGTGAAGCTGCAAAGCTTCAAAATATAACATTGGTAATTAGAAAATTACATGTAATTTCATGAGAATAATTTAGCAGACAACTAAGAAAAAGAATATAAAATAAATAAATACATAACTCAATCTCACGTGGGAAGCACATCTTCATGTGGTAAATGAACTACATTTACTACATCATTTACTACATCATACATGTAAAGAAAAAAATGTCTTAGACTGAAATCCTCACTTTAAAATTTAACACTTAATCATTGACACAAACAAAAGAAGCACTTAGTAAACAAGTAATTAAAACTTACTTAACCTCATAAAGGGCTTCCCTGATAGCTCAGCTGGTAAAGAACCTGCCTACGGTGAAGGAGACCCTGGTTTGATTCCTGGGTCAGGAAGATCCACTGGAGAAGGAATAGGCTACCCACTCCAGTATTCTTGGGCTTCCCTGGTGGCTCAGCTGGCAAAAAATCTGCCTGGAATATAGGACGTCTGGATTTGATCCCTGGGTTGGGAAGATCCCCTGGATAAGGGAACGGCTACCCACTCCAGTATTCTGTCGTGGAGAATTTCATGGACTGTATAGTCAATGAGGTTGCAAAGAGCCAGACTCACTTCAGTAACATCATAAAATATACATAAACTAAATGTACAGCTCTTAAGTCAGAGAGGACATAGACGTGCGAAATGAAAGTGGAACAAAGAAAGCTTGTTCAAGTTAAATTATAGCAGAAAATATAAAACAAAAACATTTTACTAGTGCCAGGCAGGCTTTTTTTGGGAAAAGTATTTTGAAAGAAAGGATAAAATACCTAGAAAGGGCTCACTGATAACACCATTCTGTCAAACGTGAGAAATATATGAAAGCCATAGTGTTAGTATATATCAATAATAACCAAATGGAAGAAATAGTTTGAAAAATACTCCACTCAAAAGCAAAACAAGTCTATAAGATATAGAGAAAGTAATCTTAAGAACAATTGTGCAACACTTCTAAATAGGAAGTTATAAAATATTGTTGCATGCCATAAAAGAGGACCTAAATAATAATGAAATAAAGTCTTGGATGTGAAGGCTCAGTATCTTAAAGTATCAATTAGTCATGAATTAATCTATAAATATAAAGTAACTCCAATTATAATGATATCACGACTTTTTGTTTGTGCACATTGGAAAGTTGAGTCTAAATTCATATATCAATGTTGCATGTAAGAATATCCATGATGTTCATAAAAAGGGAAACAAATAGTCATGTACCAACATTTCTTACATATTTCTAGCAATTAAAGCAGTGATGTATTGATATCTTATGTTTTCCCCATCAATATATTCTCAGGCACTTCCACATTTCTTACATGTATGAACTACATCAGTGCTTTCTTTGACTCTTTTCTTCCAGTTGAATTTAATCAATGGAAGGATCAACAAGAGATGATTGGAAGGGCAGAGGGTGAGGTAGGGATATTTATCTGTAGCTCCTTTCTTGCCAGCTTGCCAAAAATAGACTGTTGTGAAGACTGACTTCTGTAATTATTTTTCTAGAGCTAGAAGGAGCCTGGTATGCAAATGACTGCATGGAGCAAACCCTCACTGTTTCTGCCCTCTGCTAATGTACATATAATTTCTTTGTGGATGAGAAATAAACTTCTGTGTTGCCTAATTTAGATAGCAGTTAATTTATTAAAATTCAGTTCTTGTTTAATTGAACTTTCAGAGCAGTTAACACTTTTGATCTCTCTCTCTCATTCTTAAGAAAGTTCTGTTTCTTGGCTTCTGGTAGTGATCACTTCTAGGGATCCATGCTGCTTTTGCTTCTTGTCTTCCTCTTTCTGCCTTTAAAATGCTTTGATGTCCCAGAGTTCCATGTACTTTTTTTTTTTTTTTCCTCCTGTTTGGTGACTTTATCCAGACGTGTGTTTCTAAAAATCCTCTCTATACTGATGACACACAAACATTTATTTTTAGAAACTTATGCTTTCTCTCACTGTCTTGTGACTATCCCATTTCCTAACACATGTATTTTCTCTGATTATCTAATAAGAATTGGAGACCTAACATATCCAAGTCCAAAGTTTTGATTCCCACATCATCTCCATGATTCTTTTCATTGACTAGTCTTTTTGAAGTATATGGGACTGCCAGACCATGAGTTACTCATGTTAAATTATTGTAATCATTTTTGACTCTTCTCTCAAATATTATAATACATAAGAAAATTATTTATATTTTTGAATTATTCATTAAACACAATGTATTATCTCAACTGTATCACTAAAATTATAATCCAAGCTATTTCTTTTTGAAATAGTCTGAAACTCTACCAAGTAGTCTCTCATTTATTTTTTCCAACTCCTGTCAATAGCTAGATTATTTCTTTTTTTAAATGACTATCATTTTTCTATTCAAAAATCTCTGCTTGGTGTTTCAGTCATATTTTGAACAACATCCATTGTTCTTATCAAGGTTCCCGATAAGGACCTGGTTGACCTCGGTAACTCTGTCCTCAAGTCTGACTTTTCATTTTTGTTGTTGTTGTTATTGCGATTTCCTGGATTTACCCTTTCCTCCTCCACAAAATGTGCTTATTACATTTTTTTACTGAAGATTTACACTGGACTTCCCCTGAGGTTAGAAATCTCATGCCCAGATATTCATATGGCTGTATTTCACCTCACTTAATTCTCTGCTCAAATATCATCTTCATACAGTCCTCCTGACATCCCTACCCCCAAAAAAGTGCCCCTACTTTCCTAAAACTCTTAACCCTACACTATTAATTTTCCTCTGTAGGATTTTTTGTTTACTACTAGAAATAATACATTTAGCTTTTTATTTGCCTTTTTTTTTTTTGCCTGTTCCACTTGAATATAAGTTCTATAAACTTGGGTGTTTTTTTCTATTGCATTCATTATTCAATACCGGATCCCTATCTTAGAACAATGCCTGGGGGCATAAGACACTAAAAGTAAAACAGCCCAACTCCACTTTAACAAAATAATGCAGAAATAAAAGTTTCATCAGTTTAGTATGTGATGCAGAATAGTAATTTGGGTTAATCTTAATTGAAGAGCTACATCAGGTATCTGGATTGTAATTAAATAATGAAATACTCTTCCACATTCATTCTGGTTTCCTTGGAAGTGCTATATTTTCTTAAGTTTCTCTAAGTTGAAACTTTTACCCATTTAGAAACCATCTTGGTTCATGAGGAGATTCAGGTTATTTGTGGTGACAGCCAGCCTCTCTAATTCCATTCCCTCTATTACCAGGCCATGAGTTGAGCATACATTGTCTTTCACCAGAATCGATATCTTATCTATTCAGCTCCCTGAAATGAGCTTTCATTATCCAGGTAGTTTTAGATAGATGACTTGCAACTTTTATTACCTTTAGTATTGCCTGCTAGGATATATTGGGAACCTTGTATAACTGGTGTAGGCATACATCAGGCTGGGTCACCTTGAGATTAAAAAATCGATGGGGAAGAAAATAACAGTTGAGGACTTCTGAGTTTAGCACTCATTATCAAAGCAACATAGTATATAACTAGTGACAAAAACAAGCACATGGTAAACTCTCTAAAGCACAGTTATGAGGTGTCCATCTGTGATCTACATTGTGAGAACTCTTTCTGAGTTTAATTCGTATAATGAGACCTTTTTATAGTACTTCTGCATCCTAGAAGTTTCCCCAGAGTCCTGATACTCAGTCTATACTTGATGGACAAAATGAGAGACTTATATGGATGTTTAAAATTATGAGTCTATTTCCAATATTCTGGGAGGTGGGTCATAGAGGATCCTGCTGTGATGTATGTCAGAGAGTGTTTTGCCTATGTTCTCCTCTAGGAGTTTTATAGTTTCTGGTCTTACGTTGAGATCTTTAATCCATTTTGAGTTTATTTTTGTATATGGTGTTAGAAAGTGTTCTAGTTTCATTCTTTTACAAGTGGTTGACCAGATTTTCCAGCACCACTTGTTAAAGAGATTGTCTTTAATCCACTGTATATTCTTGCCTCCTTTGTCAAAGATAAGGTGTCCATATGTGCGTGGATTTATCTCTGGGCTTTCTATTTTGTTCCATTGATCTATATTTCTGTCTTTGTGCCAGTACCATACTGTCTTGATAACTGTGGCTTTGTAGTAGAGCCTGAAGTCAGGTAGGTTGATTCCTCCAGTTCCATTTTTCTTTCTCAAGATCGCTTTGGCTATTCGAGGTTTTTTGTATTTCCATACAAATTGTGAAATTATTTGTTCTAGCTCTGTGAAGAATACTGTTGGTAGCTTGATAGGGATTGCATTGAATCTATAAATTGCTTTGGGTAGTATACTCAAACAAATGGGACCTAATTAAACTTAAAAGCTTCTGCACATCAAAGGAAACTATTAGCAAGGTGAAAAGACAGCCTTCAGAATGGGAGAAAATAATAGCAAATGAAGCAACCGACAAACAACTAATCTCAAAAATATACAAGCAACTCCTACAGCTCAACTCCAGAAAAATAAATGACCCAATCAAAAAATGGGCCAAAGATCTAAATAGACATTTCTCCCAAGAAGACATACAGATGGCTAACAAACACATAAAAAGATGCTCAACATCACTCCTTATCAGAGAAATGCAAATCAAAACCACTATGAGGTACCATTTCACGCCAGTCAGAATGGCTGCGATCCAAAAGTCTACAAATAATAAATGCTGGAGAGGGTGTGGAGAAAAGGGAACCCTCTTACACTGTTGGTGGGAATGCAAACTAGTACAGCCACTATGGAGAACAGTGTGGAGATTCCTTAAAAAACTGGAAATAGAACTGCCTTATGATCCAGCAATCCCACTGCTTGGCATACACACTGAGGAAACCAGAAGGGAAAGAGACACATGTACCCCAATGTTCATCGCAGCACTGTTTATAATAGCCAGGACATGGAAGCAACCTAGATGTCCATCAGCAGATGAATGGATAAGAAAGCTGTGGTACATATAC
>NW_011495080.1:11361875-11369183 GCF_000754665.1 Bison bison bison | reverse complement strand
TATAATAGCCAGGACATGGAAGCAACCTAGATGTCCATCAGCAGATGAATGGATAAGAAAGCTGTGGTACATATACACAATGGAGTATTACTCAGCCATTAAAAAGAATACATTTGAATCAGTTCTAATGAGGTGGATGAAACTGGAGCCTATTATACAGAGTGAAGTAAGCCAGAAGGAAAAACAGAAATACAGTATACTAACGCATATATATGGAATTTAGAAAGATGGTAACGATAACCCTGTATACGAGACAGCAAAAGAGACACTGAGGTATAGAACAGTCTTATGGACTCTGTGGGAGAGGGAGAGGGTGGGAAGATTTGGGAGAATGGCATTGAAACATGTGAAATGTCATGTATGAAACGAGATGCCAGTCCAGGTTCAGTGCACGATGCTGGATGCTTGGGGCTGGTGCGCTGGGACGGCCCAGGGGGATGGTATGGGGAGGGGGGAGGGAGGAGGGTTCAGGATGGGGAGCACGTGTATACCTGAAATTTTTTTAATTTTAAAAATAAAAAAAAAAATAAATGTTGATAAAAAAAATAAATAAAAAAAAAAGAAAATAAACTCTTGATATATGGAAAATACTGGGCTTTAAAATTTTTTTATTTTATGGGCTTCCCTGGTGGCTCAGCTAGTAAAGAGTCTGCCTGCAATGCGCGAGACCTGGGTTTGATCCCTGGGTTGGGAAGATCCCCTGGAGAAGGGAAAGGCTACCCACTCCAGTATTCTGGCCTAGAGAATTCCATGGACTATATAGTGGTCGCAACAAGTCAGACACGACTGAGTAAAAAAAAAAAAAAAATTATGAGTCTACATTTAGAAAATCTTCACTACAATAAGAAATCGTTGGTGTAAAATCATGTGAATAATTACATTAATTATATATAAAAAGCAATTCTAGAGAGGCTAGTATGGATTAGTGTTTGACTGGTCCTGGCAATGAGAACACTAATTCCATGGAAATCTCTTTTAATTTACCAAAAAAAAGTCATTGAATTGCACACTTAAAGTGGGTACATTATATTGTGTATAAATTATACTTCAGTATAGCTATTTAAAAGTTAAATGATTTTATAAAGGATCATATGTAAAATAAAAGAAATAATAAAGTGTAGTTTATGAAAGTTATAAAATATTCTTCAAAAATGCAACACTAGGATTGATACATTTATTTATTTTTTTAACTTTTTGTTTGTATTGGGATATAGCTGATTAACAATGTTGAGATCGTTTCAAATGATTAGAGAAGGGACTCAGATATGGAGAGTATCGACTCTCCCCAAACTCTCCTAACATCCAGGCTGCTGCATAACATTGACCGTAATTCCCTCTGCTATGCAGTTGGTCCTTGTTGGTTATGCATTTTGAATATAGCAATGTGTACAAGCCCATCCTGAACTCCTATCCTAGGGCTAGTTAGGACTGATATATTTAGTCTCTGGTTCATTCTTGACCTGTTGAGGGAAAGTTCTTGCAGAAGGAAAAGAACAAAGAAATGCACCAGCATCTTCCATCAGTTCACCTCTGTGACCCCACTGAAAGTCAGATAAACCATTAATATGATAAGTGATAGTGGATTACTGCAAACCAAAGTAATGAGGCCACATTTTAAACTATTTTGCTGGATGTATTTCTAGAAAGAACACAATTTCTGGTACTTGGATATCACTATTGATGTGGAAGATGCATTTTATTCAGTCTCTATCAATAGAATATCAAAGTAACACATTTTGTTGAGGAAAGGGGATCAATATTCATTCACAGTTTTGTACCAGGGCTATAGTACTTTTTTGGCATTGCCGTTCTTTGGGATTGGAATGAAAACATTGGGATGCTCAAGCTGGTTTTAGAAAAGGCAGAGGAACCAGAGACCAAATTGCCAACATCCGCTGGATCATTGAAAAAGCAAGAGAGTTCCAGAAAAACATATATTTCTGCTTTATTGACTATGCCAAAGCCTCTGACTGTGTGGATCACAATAAACTGTGGAAAATTCTGAAAGAGATGGGATACCAGACCACCTGACCTGCCTCTTGAGAAATTTGTATGCAGGTCAGGAAGCAACAATTAGAACTGGACATGGAACAACAGACTGGTTCCAAATAGGAAAAGGAGTACTTCAAGGCTGTATACTGTCACCCTGCTTATTTAACTTATATGCGGAGTACATCACGAGAAACGCTGGGCTCGAAGAAGCACAAGCTGGAATCAAGATTGCCAGGAGAAATATCAATAACCTCAGATATGCAGATGACACCACCCTTATGGCAGAAAGTGAAGAGGAACTCAAAAGCCTCTTGATGAAGGTGAAAGAGGAGAGTGAAAAAGTTGGCTTAAAGCTCAACATTCAGAAAACGAAGATCATGGCATCCGGTCCCACCACTTCATGGGAAATAGATGGGGAAACAGTGGAAACAGTGTCAGACTTTATTTTTGAGGGCTCCAAAATCACTGCAGATGGTGACTGCAGCCATGAAATTAAAAGATGCTTACTCCTTGGAAGGAAAGTTATGACCAACCTAGATAGCATATTCAAAAGCAGAGACATTACTTTGCCAACAAAGGTTCGTCTAGTCAAGGCTATGGTTTTTCCTGTGGTCATGTATAGATGTGAGAGTTGGACTGTGAAGAAGGCTGAGTGCCGAAGAATTGATGCTTTTGAACTGTGGTATTGGAGAAAACTCTTGAGAGTCCCTTGGACTGCAAGGAGATCTAACCAGTCCATTCTGAAGGAGATCAACCCTGGGATTTCTTTGGAAGGAATGATGCTAAAGATGAAACTCCAGTACTTTGGCCACCTCATAGGAAGAGTTGACTTATTGGAAAAGACTCTGATGCTGGGAGGGATTAGGGGCAGGAGGAGAAGGGGACAACAGAGGATGAGATGGCTGGATGGCATCACTACTCGATGGACGTGAGTCTGAGTGAACTCCGGGAGTTGGTGATGGACAGGGAGGCCTGGCGTGCTGCGATTCATGGGGTCGCAAAGAGTTCATGGGGTCGACTGAGCGACTGAACTGAACTGATAGTAATTCTCTTGTTGCTACTACATTCTGCTCTTCTGAGACCTTGGGCATGTCATGATTTTAGGGAGCATCACAGTGCTTCACCATATTAAGTGTATCATGCTAATTGTATCTGGTATTCAAGTTTCCTAGATGCCCTGCTATGTTACAAGCATCCCAGAAGTGGTAAACATACTCCGAGAAAGTTGTAGGCCTACCACCTCAAAGAGAATTTACTTTCTGGAATAAAGAACACATTATTATTGCTACCACATCCTACCACTAACAGAATCACAGGACCTAGTGGGTTCTGTGTCACTTGGACCTACTATTCTAGTGCAGAGCCAACTCACCTACTGCTTGGGCTACATGACACTTACATTCAGTGGTGTCAGAAGTAGCAAGGTTAAATAAAGTTGTTGCATGTATCTCAAGGCCTGGCGTCTGCACCAGAGGACCATATTCTCTCTAAAAATCAGATGTGTATGTGCCACAAAATCCAGTAGAAATAGAATGCTTACTGACAGAACATCTGTTGACTCCACACCCAGAGCAAATCTCCACCCATGACATAAAATGTGTGCGGTATCATTTATTTGAAAGGGTGTATTTAGATTTGGGCCTTAGCAGGGTCAGAATCAACAGTAATTTACATGAAGTGTAAATTGTTTCACTTGCTCTCTAGAAGCAGTGCTTCTCCCTTAGTTCATACCTATGGCTTCATGGGGATTTCCTTAGTGAGGAGACTAACTTGATGTGTTGCTGCAAACCAGACTGAACTTCTACCATACCACAAACTCAGTGATGGCCCTAACCACAACATTAGGAAGAAATTCTTCCATTGTGAATAGCTGCGAGCAGTATGTAATCGGCTATGCTCTGCTTTTACGTAAAAGATACTTGAGCATTCACAAATGGCAGAGCTGCTTGGTCAGGGACCTGCAAAGAGCAAGATGGGAATGCATTGAGGAAATCATGAAAGCTTTTCAGAAGAGGCACCTGGATGGAGAATGGGTGTGGACAAAAAGCATGAGAATCTGTTTGTCGCATTACTACCGGCCAGTGAGCATTCAACCTGGAGGAGGCCCATAACAACAGGAGCAATAAGAAGATTCCTCTTAAGGAAATCAGTAAGAATTTGATCTTAGCTACCCCATTTCTTCAGCAATGAGCCCATGAAGAGAATAGTCCAGCAGCAGGGTTTCTCTCTCTGTGTGTCAGATCTAGCTACTGCCACTGCTGAATGGTCAGCCTGCCATCATCTGAGAGGAACATGGAACACCCAGTAGAGCAAAGTCAACCAATGGGACCCATCAGCCAGTCGGTCCTAGTTTGATTATACCAAATTGTCCAAACTGTTTGGAGACAATATTCCATCCTTGTTGGAACTGACTTCCATTCTGGATATGCATTTATTTTTCCTACCCCCAATGCCTCTGCCAATACTTACATCTTCCAAGCGTTTGTAGAGTATCAAACTGACACCATGGCATGCTAGGTAACATTTTAAAACCAAAGTACCCATTTCCAGATGGTGAATATGTGAGCGTTCTTGTTTAAGCTAGGCACATACATACAGTGCACTCATTTGTATGTATAATACATATTTGTGTGTGTGTAATATGGATGAAAAATACATTTCAGTATAAAAAACCAATATAAGTGAAAGAATATGTGTATATGAATATGTGTATAATTCATTCTTTTTAAATAATTAAAAGAATGAATTCATTTACTAAACATGCATTAATCCCTTATGAACTATTGTGCATTTAGCCCTAGGAAGCACAAGGATGAATAAACATAGTCTGTGTATTTGAGGAATCTCCGGTGTAATAGAGAAGAATGTATTTGTTCTAAAATTAAAATACAGTATAGCAGTGCTATTGCACGAATATTTAGTCGGTATTTATGTTTAAAAGTAATGACATCAGGGAGAGGGAAGTCAAAGAAAACTTGAGAGGAAAATGTAGTTTGTTAGTATTGATCCTCCAAGTGGGAATGGTAGTTAAGAAAAAAGAATAGCATGCAGAAGCAAGAGATGTTAGAAGCCAGGGTAGGTTCAAAGAATGATAAGATTTGTTGCTAGAACTGAATAGGATTTGCAGGAGATAAAGCATGAAAGGTGGAGTCAGATTTTAATGGGCCATGAAGGCAGTGTCACCAAGTTTGAATTTTATCCCATAGACTACATGGTGCCACTGAAAGCTTTTAAGCTGGAAAGTTATAGAATCCAATCTATATTTTAGAAACATCAGTCTGCCAACAGTGTTGATAATGCATTAAAGGGACATGAGATAAGTTTGGGTGGTCACTTGAGAGGATATTGACACAGACTTGTTGAAGGAAAGGTGGCTTTTAAGAGATTTGGAAGTTAGGCTTCATAAAAATTGGTACAGAAAGCACCAATAATAAAAGACTTTTATATATACACTATTTCTTTAGCTATTTTAAAATTTCTTCCAAATGAATACAAGCTCCTTGAAATTAAGCACCATGTCTCAGTAGCCTTTTTATTCTATATGTAATATGAGCATTGGAAATTAACATTTATAACCAATTTGATTACAATTTTACAAGGTGCTAAAGGAATACTTCTTTAGTCAAGAGATGGTATCATGAAACATCTTTTTCCTTCTATTCAAGTAGATGACTAGGTGAAAAGGGAGTAAGGTGATTCCAGGTTGAGAAAACTTATGGAAGTATTCAAGACTATGATACATTTGAGAAACTTTATTAATTTATCATGGCTAAAAGCTGAGGCACATTTTATGTTTAGAGAAAGGGCTCATTTCAAAGGGGTGTTACATGCCTTGATAAGTTTTCATTTTATCATAATAGAAATAAAAGCTATTAAAGAGGAAATGACATCATCCATTTGATATTTTAAAAGGATTATTCTGCAAAAGTTTGAGAAGTTTATTGATGGAACTACAGTGAAGGGAGAGATGGGGATGGAAAGGTAGAGGGAAAGTGAGGTCTGTTGCAGTATTAGAATCATAATCTGGACCAAGACTTAGAATCTGAAGCAAAGAACAGTCCGTGC
The DNA here is from genome assembly GCF_000754665.1 of Bison bison bison. Lineage (NCBI taxonomy): Eukaryota > Metazoa > Chordata > Mammalia > Artiodactyla > Bovidae > Bison > Bison bison. The sequence goes on along the minus strand of NW_011495080.1, from coordinate 11,363,126 downwards.
CAAAGGATGGAGAGGGGAGTCAGTGTATCTTGATTAAGTTCAGACATTAACAGAGGGACAAAAATTTAAGAGACTCTTCAGGCTCCTGGCCTGGGAAATGGATCATGGGAGTTGCACCATGATTAAAATATAAAGAGAATAAACCACATAGTGTATTTCCCTTTTAGTTTTGTGTGTTTGTGTTTTGAAAGGAAAGCCAGATGTTAAAGATACTGAATTCAATTTTATGTATACTGAACTTGAGTCCTCTATGAGCAATGAACCTAGAAAGTCCAGCTACCTTCAATAACTGTCTTGACAATATCACTGTTCCCTGAACATGATATGTTCCTTAATATCTTCTCCTCAATATAGCAATTAAATCACTTACTGAATTCTCTGCAACAATGTTATTTTTCTTTTTTTTTTTTGCTTTTTATATATTATTTATCTATATTTTTCTAACATTGATATATGAACTGTAAATCTAAGCTTCTAAGCTTTTTTAAAATATCTTCCCAATATTTCTTGTGATATCTTGCAAAATGTTTCTCTTGAAGTTTTGATAGAAAAGTAGATAATAGACACTGCCTGTCGCCATCAGTAGAGCAGATTCAAGTGGAGAAAGAGCAGTAGAAAGAGACAAGAGTTACCTCAGTTGCCTAGCTCTCCATTGCTAGTGGCTCCTTGTTGTAGCAAATCTAGGCTTGAGACTTTAATTTGAAATTGAGATTTTAAATTGGCCTGGACTAATTTTTAAACTGAAGAAATGAAAACATTGAGTCAAGAAGTGATAATACTAACTTTGGTCAGATGAGATAATGTCTGCCATTTTTCTTCCTATAAACGAGGAGGTTTCCCTGGTGGCTCAGATGGTAAAGAATCTGCCTTCAATGCAAGAGACCTGGGTTGGGAAGGTTCCCTGGAGAAGTGAATGGCTACCCACTCCAGTATTCTCGCCTGGAGAACTCCAGGTACAGAGGAGCTTGGTGGGCTACAGTCCATGGGTTCACAAAGAGCTGGACACAACTGAGTGATTAACACTTTTCTTTCAAACTACTATAATACCTTTTAGAAAAGTAACATGTGGAGTTATATTTTAAGATTATTTAAACAGGTAAATATCTCATTCCTTATCAAGGGTGTATTGCTTTGTTTTAGCAGCATTTATAATTTGCTAGCCTCATTTCTTCTGTATTTATTAGCTGAGATTCAGCTAGAGAGAAGGAACACTTTCCCTTTTCCCCATTTATTTATTTACTCATATGTAAA
>NW_011495080.1:11356127-11361775 GCF_000754665.1 Bison bison bison | reverse complement strand
TAAAATAATTTTTATTTTAATATATGGATTATAATCTATTATTATAAATTTTTGAGTGTTTGTTTTTCTTTTCTTCAGCAGAGAGTTAGCCTGTTTGGGGTGAGGTCCCCAATGACTAATTCAGTTCCACACATGTGAGGCTCAGGGGCAAGCCCAAGAATTTGTACACAAATTTAGGAGCTCTCGCTGTCCATCTCCCATCTCTTCTCAGATTTCCTCACCTCCCATGGTTCCTATGACTCCTTTTTCATGCTTCTCTGGCTAAAAAGGTGGTGTTTTGACCTCCTTGTGCTGGCACCCATTTCCTTTAAATGGATCTGCTTTGGGATCAAGCAAAGGAAAGAAGATAACAGGAGTTCCCCACAAAAATGTTAAGACATGTGAACATCCAATTCCCAGTTCCTCAGGCCACATTTACAGTATACTAACACATATATATGGAATTTAGAAAGATGGTAACAATAACCCTGTGTACGAGACAGCAAAAGAGACACTGATGTATAGAACAGTCTTATGGACTCTGTGGGAGAGGAAGAGGGTGGGAAGATTTGGGAGAATGGCATTGAAACATGTATACTATCATGTATGAAACGAGTCGCCAGTCCAGGTTTGATGCACGATACTGGATGCTTGGGGCTGGTGCACTGGGACGACCCAGAGGGAGGGTATGGGGAGGGAGGAGGGAGGAGGGTTCATGTATACCTGTGGCGGATTCATTTCGATATTTGGCAAAACTAATACAATATTGTAAAGTTTAAAAATAAAATAAAAAAGATTTTTCTCTCATCATTTTAAATACCTTTTTGATTTTTTAATGGACTTTCCTAGTGGCTCATACAGTCAAGTATCTATCTACAATATGGGAGACCTGGGTTCAATCCCTGGATCGGGAAGATCTCCTGGAGAAGGAAATGGCAAACCCACTCCAGTATTCTTGCCTGGAAAATCCCATGGATGAAGGAGCCTGGTAGGCTATGGTCCATGGGGTCACAAAGAGTCAGACATGACTGAGCAACGTTACTTTCTTTTTTTCTTTCTTGGTTTCTGCTGATCTCAGAGCCAAACCTCATTGCTGTAAGTTGCTTGGGGCCAGGAGGATTAAAAAAAAAAAAAGAGTTACTCCCACAATCTCCCTTTCTGGACAATTTAGAGAAAGAAAGTCAAGAAAGAGGATTTGTCTTTCATACTCATCTGTGTTCATGGTTCTGAGATAGGAGCCATCATAGAGTCTAAAACTGAATGTATGAAAGATATCAACATAAGAGATAATATCACCATATCAGCCATTATTTGGATTTTCATTTCCTTTTCAATATACTGTTACTGTGTGTTTTCAGAGTCTGAACAGATAGCTCTTTCCTTCTTTCTAGGATTTCACTTGTAATCAGTAGAAGACTTAGAACAGAGGGATTATTTCATGTTAGCCAGACTTGGAAACTGTTCTTAAATTTTAAAATTTATTTTAAACTTTTATAGAATTTTAGCTTGGCAGTTTTGTGTGAGTGAATGTATGATACATGTGTTTGTGTGTGTATTTCTGTTTTAATATTTTTAGTCACCCCTCTGAGTCTTCAGACTCACCTGGTTTCTGGTGAAAAATTTGTAGTTCACATCTTTTTTTAAAATGTAGTGTATCATTTCTTGTGCTGCTTTTAATATTTTCTGTATATATATTTTTGTTTATATATTTTGACTACTATATGCCAAAGTACTATTATTGTTCATTAGTTTAAGAAAAACTTTTATTTTAGAACATTTTTAGGTTTACATAAAAATGATAAGAATAGTCGAGATTTTCCATGTATCCCACACCTTTTTCTTTTTTATGAATATATTGCATTGGTATGCTACATGTGTTATAGTCAGTAAGCAGATATTAATAGATTATCCTTGACTGCTGCTGCTGCTAAGTTGCTTCAGTCGTGTCCGACTCTGTTGACTGAGGTCCACACTTTTCACTTTATTCAGGTTTTCTTAGTCTATATGTGATGTCCTTTTTCATTAAGAGCAGCAGTCCCCAACCTTTTTGGCACTAGGGACTGGTGAAAGACAGTTTTTCCACAGACTAGGGCTGGGGGACGGCTTCAGGATGATTCAAGCGCATTACGTTTATTACTCCACTGCTGATCTGACAGGAGGCGGAGCTCAGGTGGTAATACTAGCAATAGGGAGCAGCTGCAAATACAGATGAAGCTTGGCTCCTTTGCCCACCACTCACCTCCGCTGTGTGGCCTGGTTCCTACCTACTAGACCACTGACCAGTCAAGTCTGTGGCCCGGAGTTTGGGAACCCCTGCCTTACAGGATCCCACCCAGGAGATGTCTTGTCTTGACTTCTTAGGCTTCTCTCAAGCAGGTGCTGAATTTCTGATCTGAATCATTTTTCTCCTAAGGGACTTTTAAAAATCTTTTTTTTGCAGGTTAGGTCTGCTGTTCATGAATTTGTTCTCCCTTGTTTGTTTTTAATCTGAGAAAGCCCTTATATCACCTTCATTTTTAAAGAATAAATTCAGTATTATTTTCAGACATAGTATTCTAAGTTAGTGGTTATTATTATTTTTTCACTACTTTCAATGTTTCAGTTTACTCTCGCTTGCATGGATTCTGATGAGAAAACTGTTGTAAATCTTATTTTTCTTCAATAAGTAAGATGTTTTATTTCCTCCACTGGCTTCTTTCATGACTTTCTATTTGTTTTTCTGCAGTTTGAATATGACATACCTGAATGTAGTTTAAAAAAATCTTGCCTGATATTATTATTCTCTGAGCTTTCTAAATTTGTCATTTATTATTTCTATCATTAATTTTGGGAAGTCTTGGTCACTCTCATCTCATATATTTCTTCTGCTTCATTCTTTGATTCTTCTGTTATTCCAGTTTCATTTACATTATACTTTTAAAAATTGTCCAATATTTCTTGAATGTTCTTTTCTGGGCTGTTTGTGTGTTTCATTCTTTCTTTTCTTTTTTTTTCTGTTTGCATTTCAGTTTGAGACATTTTTGCTGATTCATCTGCAAATCCAAGGTTCTTTGTTTAGCTATGTCCAGTCTACTAATGAACTCAGTGATTTTTTTTTTTAATATAGCATTTTATTTTAATTCTTGGACTTTCTGTTTCTCTGCTTATATGTCATGTCATTTAATTTTTCCCAGTGTAATTCGTAAGATACTAATTGCAGCCGTTCTAAATTCCAAACATCTGTGTTATATCTGAATCTGATTTTAATGCTTGATTTGCATCTTTTTAAAAATTTATTTATTTTAATTGGAGGCTAATTACTTTACAATACTGTAGTGGTTTTTGCCATACATTGGCATGAATCAGCCATGGGTGTACATCTGTATCTTTAGACTGTATTTTTACTTGCCTGTTGGTATGCCTTTTCACTTTTACTTGAAAGCCAGTTATGTAGTATCAGGTAATGTTAATCTGACTAGAAGTTAGCTATATTTAGTGTTTGCTCTAGGTATGGACACTGAGACTTGAAATTAATCTAGTGTTTTTGTTTTTGTCTCCTTTCTTATGTTTGTGCTTCCCTAAGTAAATGTGGGCAAGGGAAGCATTCTATATTATGACTAAATCTCCATCTTTTAGTGAACAGGTGCCCTGGGGCTCTGACCTTCCCAGTGGCATAGCTTCCCTCTTGCATACACTTAAGGTGAGACATGAATGCTAGAGGGAGCTGGAATGAGCTGAAGGCCCTTGCTGTTGGATAAGGCTCTGATGAAATCTTTTTCCCTGGAGATCAGATCTTTGTTCTAAGATATACTTCACAATAATCACTCTTCCCTTCTCACTGCCAGAAACAAAGAGATCTTTCTTGAATTCTTACCTTCGGACCATTCAGTGTGGGATGTAGGAGGTAAAACTCATGAAAATTTTACTTAAGTTTACCCCTGAGAACATGACCCCTCAGGAATCTTTCATTCTCACACTAGTACACACTCAGCCTCCCACAGTTCATTAGAATTATCAGTGAATTTTTTTTTTTTTTTTTTACCAGTTTATGGCTGCTGCAGTTTCTTCTCCAAGTAGATAAAATGTTGACTCTGACTCTCTGGATTAGCGTGGCTTTCCAGATGTCAGGGTGTCAATTTGCCCTGCAACCTTAGTTCTCTGATGTACCTAAGAAACGTTATTGATTTTCAGTTCTTTGAGCATTTTCTTGCTGTAAGAATGGGATTGACAGCTTCTAAGCTCTGCAGATGTCAGAGCTGAAACTGCACATCACAACTGTTATTTTATTTTTATTATGTATTCTTCTTCATGTTCTCTAAGCATTTTGGATCTGTGTTTGGTGTCTGTTATTACTTTAACTGATTCTAAGCCAGTATTTCCCAAAGTATTTTTCTAAGACAAAAGCGTGTTGTTCTTTACTGTTTTCTACATCCCAAGCAGAATGCAAAAAGTTGGTGTGTTGATGCATTTTGATTAATCTAATTCACTGAGTTTCAATTTACTTTTAGAGCCTACTGATTATTCACTTTAATGAAATTTTTTACCTTTAAAAAATTCCCCAAAGTCTTTATGAAATTAGAGTTTTTTGTTGTTGTTGTAAAGATGAGCGAACAACATTTTTTTTAAAAGCAAATTAGGAGCAGAGAAGTATGCAAAGACAAAAGACTTTTGTGTTCCTATTAAATTTATAAACAGTTGGAAACTAGATGAGCCTGAGAGATAGAGAAAGAATTACCTTTAATCAAAAGGTTTCCCTTTCAGTTGTATTCTAAGTCCCATGATGAATGTTATGTCTGTTTCTCTATTTCTAAAATCTAGTTTGCAGGTTCGCATATCACTTTTTGCTGTGTTTTCACTCAGTGCTGCTTAAATAACTCTCATATTTGTTCTCTTTTAGACTTCCACATAGATCATTTTCCTTTGTCTTTCAGGATGCTTTAGCTACTGAAATTGCTTTCTGTGTGAGTTAAAAGCCCAATTCATAACCTCCTTTATTTTCAATACTGATTAAAACCAGTGTACTATCTTCCCTTTTCAATTATTGCAGCTTTTTTTGCCCTTATGGCACTTTAGAAAATCTAAGTTTCTTTTGCTTCATTACAGGAAATGACTTTATTTTTTTTTCTTTCTTTTTAATTTAATTTTATTTTTTAACTTTAATTCACGCTGATCCAGTATCTTTCTCCTGTATTCATTTCAACCTGTATTATATTTATATTGGACTTCCCTGGTGGCTCAGACAGAAAATAATCTGCCTGCAATGCAGGAGGAAGTGAAAGTCTTTCAGTTGTGTCCAACTCTTTGTGACCCTATGGACTACACAGTCCATGGAATTCTCCAGGCCAGAATACTGGAGTAGGTGGCTGTTCCCTTCTCCAGGGGATCTTCACAACCCAGGGATCAAACACAGGTCTCCCACTTTGCAGGCAGATTCTTTTTTTTTTTTTTTTTAAACTTTACATAATTGTATTAGTTTTGCCAAATATCAAAATGAATCCGCCACAGGTATACATGTGTTCCCCATCCTGAACCCTCCTACCTCCCCATACCATCCCTCTGGGTCGTCCCAGTGCACTAGCCCCAAGCATCCAGTATCGTGCATCGAACCTGGACTGGCAACTCGTTTCTTACATGATATTTTACATGTTTCAATGTCATTCTCCCAAATCTTCCCACCCTCTCCCTCTCCC
>NW_011495080.1:11354894-11355927 GCF_000754665.1 Bison bison bison | reverse complement strand
CTTCCCACCCTCTCCCTCTCCCGCAGAGTCCATAAGACTGTTCTATACATCAGTGTCTCTTTTGCTGTCTCGTACACAGGGTTATTGTTACCATCTTTCTAAATTCCATATATATGCGTTAGTATACTGTATTGGTGTTTTTCCTTCTGGCTTACTTCACTCTGTATAATAGGCTCCAGTTTCATCCACCTCATTAGAACTGATTCAAATGTATTCTTTTTAATGGCTGAGTAATACTCCATTGTGTATATGTACCACTGCTTTCTTATCCATTCATCTGCTGATGGGCATCTAGGTTGCTTCCATGTCCTGGCTATTATAAACAGTGCTGCGATGAACATTGGGGTATATGTGTCTCTTTCCCTTCTGGTTTCCTCAGTGTGTATGCCCAGCAGTGGGATTGCTGGATCATAAGGCAGTTCTATTTCCAGTTTTTTAAGGAATCTCCACACTGTTCTCCGTAGTGGCTGTACTAGTTTGCATTCCCACCAACAGTGTAAGAGGGTTCCCTTTTCTCCACACCCTCTCCAGCATTTATTATTTGTAGACTTTTGGATCGCAGCCATTCTGACTGCTGTGAAATGTTACCTCATAGTGGTTTTGATTTGCATTTCTCTGATAATGAGTGATGTTGAACATCTTTTCACGTGTTTGTTAGCCATCTGTATGTCTTCTTTGGAGAAATGTCTATTTAGTTCTTTGGCCCATTTTTTGATTGGGTCATTTATTTTTCTGGAGTTGAGCTGTAGGAGTTGCTTGTATATTTTTGAGATTAGTTGTTTGTCAGTTGCTTCATTTGCTATTATTTTCTCCCATTCTGAAGGCTGCCTTTTCACCTTGCTAATAGTTTCCTTTGATGTGCAGAAGCTTTTAAGGTTAATTAGGTCCCATTTGTTTATTTTTGCTTTTATTTCCAATATTCTGGGAGGTGGGTCATAGAGGATCCTGCTGTGATGTATGTTGGAGAGTATTTTGCCTATGTTCTCCTCTAGGAGTTTTATAGTTTCTGGTCTTACGTTGAGATCTTTAATCT
>NW_011495080.1:11300141-11354794 GCF_000754665.1 Bison bison bison | reverse complement strand
GTTAGAAAGTGTTCTAGTTTCATTCTTTTACAAGTGGTTGACCAGATTTCCCAGCACCACTTGTTAAAGAGATTGTCTTTAATCCATTGTATATTCTTGCCTCCTTTGTCAAAGATAAGGTGTCCATATGTGCGTGGATTTATCTATGGGCTTTCTATTTTGTTCTATTGATCTATATTTCTGTCTTTGTGCCAGTACCACACTGTCTTGATAACTGTGGCTTTGTAGTAGAGCCTGAAGTCAGGTAGGTTGATTCCTCCAGTTCCATTCTTCTTTCTCAAGATCACTTTGGCTATACGAGGTTTTTTGTATTTCCATACAAATTGTGAAATTATTTGTTCTAGTTCTGTGAAGAATACTGTTGGTAGCTTGATAGGGATTGCATTGAATCTATAAATTGCTTTGGGTAGTATATTCATTTTCACTATATTGATTCTTCCAATCCATGAACATGGTATATTTCTCCATCTATTAGTGTCCTCTTTGATTTCTTTCACCAGTGTTTTATAGTTTTCTATATATAGGTCTTTAGTTTCTCTAGGTAGATATATTCCTAAGTATTTTATTCTTTCCGTTGCAATGGTGAATGGAATTGTTTCCTTAATTTCTCTTTCTGTTTTCTCATTATTAGTGTATAGGAATGCATGGGATTTCTGTGTGTTGATTTTATATCCTGCAACTTTACTATAGTCATTGATTATTTCTAGTAATTTTCTGGTGGAGTCTTTAGGGTTTTCTATGTAGAGGATCATGTCATCTGCAAATAGTGAGAGTTTTACTTCTTCTTTTCCAATTTGGATTCCTTTTATTTCTTTTTCTGCTCTGATTGCTGTGGCCAAGACTTCCAAAACTATGTTGAATAGTAATGGTGAAAGTGGACACCCTTGTCTTGTTCCTGACTTTAGAGGAAATGCTTTCAATTTTTCACCATTGAGGATAATGTTTGCTGGGGTTTGTCATATATAGCTTTTATTATGTTGAGGTATGTTCCTTCTCTTCCTGCTTTCTAGAGAGTTTTTATCATAAATGGATGTTGAATTTTGTCAAAGGCTTTCTCTGCATCTATTGAGATATTCATATGGTTTTTATTTTTCAATTTGTTAATGTGGTGTCTTACATTGATTCTTCAATATCTGAAGGCAGATTCTGTACCAGCTGAACCACCAGGGAAGCCCAAGAATACTGGAGTGGGTAGCGTATCCCTTCTCCAGCAGATCTTCCCAACCCAGGAATCGAACTGGGGTCTCCTGGATTGCAGGCAGATTCTTTACCAGCTGAGCCACCAGAGAAGCAATGCAGGAGAGCTGGGTTCTTTCCCATATTACAACTATTTCTTCCATATGTATTTTTATGACATAAAAAATCCAGATAATTTATGAAATGCATGATGAATGCCAGTATGTCTTATTGGCTGATTTAGTAACCTAGGCTTGGTCCTCAACTTTCATCAGCTTCTTTGAATATGTAACTCCTTGTTTAATAGATATCTTTATTTTATATTCATTGATCAATCTAAATATACAATTATAACTGGGTATTTTTTAAAAATCACCTTCTGTGGTGGTTTGTTTAGAACTCAGTTCATGGATGTTTATTTTTTAATTTCTTTTGCCTTATGTAACTAGAAACTTCCTCTTCTGTTTGTTTGGGAGAAGAATGTTAACTCAATCATGAAGGAACTGATAATATTTTGCTCCTTCCATTCCAGAAAATACATAAATCTTGTGTTTTTAATTTCAAAGCAATGGGGGTGAAGGAAGGTACACTCTAATAAGAACACTTATTTCCTGAGGGACTATACATTTCTATTTTATGTAAACAAACAACAGGAATTCTTAGGAATTCAAGAGGTTGGGTCAAACCCGATAGATTTTAGGGCTTTTGACTTTATGTTTTGATTTTGTGTTTGCAGAAGCACTGGAGCTACTACTTAGGGAAAAGACTATTTTGCATAGGCTTGAAGCTTTATTTCTATTCAGAAGATCGGTAAAGACCTTCCTTGGAAGGTGGGCCCATTGTTCTACAGCCTAGCAACTCCCAAATGACTCAAATTCAGGGACCTCTGAACACAAAATGTTGGATAGAGAACTTCTGGTACCCAGTTTCTAGGGAACAGATAAGGTATCTCTATACACTGAATCTAATCCAAAGGAAATGATGTACCTATTACAAAATGATTTAAAAAACTTATACAATGGACTAGGCAACAGTATATGATATTTTTCTGATGTATATAAGAGTGAATAAAATGGTTTTCTATATGCAATTATTTGTTATTGAGGGTCTCACTTTTTAAATTAAAAAAAAAAAAACAGATCAAAAAGAAACATTGATTAAGACCAAATTCAGAGGTAGCCCTGATTCTTTATAATTTTGTCATTTTAATTACAAAATGTACTATAAATTCTGCCATAAATTTTTCATATAAGCATTTTTAAATTGTAATATGTTTTAGAATATTTTAAAATACTAATTCTCTATCTGACTAATATAGCTACATTCTCATAAACTCCTCAGTGTGACATATTCCTTAGAAAGCCACATTATCTAATTTTTCTTATGATATTTTATTCAGTCTTTATTTCAATTTGCTAATAGTTTTAGCAGATTCTATATAATGCAACATATTTACTCATCTATATACCTGATTTTTCTTTGTGTAGTATGTGTTCTCCTTGTGTCTTTCCTAGTAATATTTAAATACTACTTTTTCTCCCAACTCCATACATGGTTGTGACTAGAGAGCAGACATGGCTCTTGAAGTTATTACTACAGTGATGCCACTCTATATTGTATGCCAATGGTTTTATTTTCTATTCAGAAATAAGGGAATATTCTACTTGTCTTAAAATAGTAATTTATATTTATCAATATTAAACTAAAATATTCATTGTGTTTAGTACCCATTTGCATTACTCAAAGACACATTATATGCAAATTCAATGTTTCAATTAATTTCACTTTAGACAAACACTCAGTGCCTAGTTTATGTTAGGCATTGTGATATTCAAAAATATATATTCCACAGCCAATGATCTCAAATAGTTTGACAATATGTACATTATCACTGTCAATCTGGCTTAACAAATCAGTATATTTTAGATTAGATAAAATTATATAGCTATGTGTGTATATATAGATATTTAAATATATGTCTATACATTTATTTAGCATATGCATTCTCACAAAAAATTCAACCAACTGAAAACAGAATATATAAATCTTTTCAAAATGTTGCAAGTATTTAATATTACATTTAAAAGCGTGACGTAAACTATGCTAAAATTGTATGTATATATACTACAGTTCTCATCACCAGATGGTCAACACTGAAATCAGATTGATTATATTCTTTGCAGCCAAAGATGGAGAAGCTCTATACAGTCAGCAAAAACAAGACCAGGAACTGACTATGGCTCAGATCATGAACTTCTTATTGCCAAATTCAGACTTAAAATGAAGAAAGTAGGGAATACCACTAGACTATTCAGGTATGACCAAATCAAATGCCTTATGATTATACAGTGGAAGTGAGAAATAGACTTAAGGGCCTAGATCTGAAAGATAGAGTGCCTGATGAACTATGGACGGAGGTTCGTGACATTGTACAGGAGACAGGGATGAAGACCATCCCCATGAAAAAGAAATGCAAAAAAGCAAAATGGCTGTCTGGGGAGGCCTTACAAATAGCTGTGAAAAGGAGAGAAGTGAAAAGCAAAGGAGAAAAGGAAAGATTTAGGCATCTGAATGCAGAGTTCCAAACAATAGCAAAGAGAGATAAAAAAGCCTTCTTCAGCGGTCAGTGCAAAGAAATAGAAGGAAACAACAGAATGGGAAAGACTAGAGATCTCTTCAAGAAAAGGAGAGATACCAAGGGAACATTTCATGGAAAGATGGACACGAGAAGGACAGAAATGGTATGGCCCTAACAGAAGTAGAAGATATTAAGAAGAGGTGGCAAGAATACACAGAAGAACTGTACAAAAAAGATCTTCATGACCCAGATAATCACTATGGTGTGATCACTGTCCTGGGGCCAGACATCCTGGAATGTGAAGTCAAGTGGCCCTAAGACAGCATCATTGTGAACAAAGCTAATAGAGGTGATGGAATTCCAGTTGAGCTATTTCAAATCCTGAAAGATGATGCTGTGAAAGTGCTGCACTCAATATGCCAGCAAATTTGGAAAACTCAGCAGTGGCCACAGGACTGGAAAAGGTCAGTTTTCATTCCAATCCCAAAGAAAGGCAATGCCAAAGAATGCTCAAACTACTGCACAATTGCGCTCATCTCACATGCTAGTAAAGTAATGCTCAAAATTCTCCAAACCAGGCTTCGATGAACTGTGAACTTCCAGGTGTTGAAGCTGGATTTAGAAAAGGCAGAGGAACCAGAGATTAAATTGCCAACATCCACTGAATCATGGAAAAAGCAAGAGAGTTCCAGAAAAACATTCATTTCTGCTTTACTGACTATGCCAAGGCCTTTGACTGTGTGGATCACAATAAACTGTGGAAAATTCTGAAAGAGAGAGGAATACCAAACCACCTGACCTGCCTCTTGAGAAACATACATGCAGGTCAGGAAGCAACAGTTGCAACTGGACATGGAACAACAGACTGGTTCCAAATAGGAAAAGGAGGACGTCAAGGCTGTATATTGTCACCCTGCTTATTTAACTTATATGCAGAGTACATCATGAGAAATGCTGGACTGGAAGAAGCATAAGCTGGAATCAAGATCGCCGGGAGAAATATCAATAACCTCAGATATGCAGATGACACCACCCTTATGGCAGAAAGTGAACAGAAACTAAAAATCCTCTTGATGAAGGTGAAAGAGGAGAGTGAAAAATTTGGCTTAAAGCTCAACATTCAGAAAACTAAGATCATGGCCTCTGGTCCCATCACTTCATGGGAAATAGATGGGGAAACAGTGTCAGATTTCACTTTTTTGGGCTCCAGAATCACTGCAGATGGTGATTGCAGCCATGAAATTAAAAGATACTTACTCCTTGGAAGGAAAGTTATGACCAACCTAGATAGCATATTCAAAAGCAGAGACATTACTTTGCCAACAAAGGTCCATCTAGTCAAGGCTATGGTTTTTCCAGTGGTCATGTATGGATGTGAGAGTTGGACTGTGAAGAAAGCTGAGTGCCAAAGAACTGATACTTTTGAACTGTAGTGTTGGAGAAGACTCTTAAGAGTCCCTTGGACTGCAAGGAGATCCAACCAGTCCATTCTAAAGAAGATCAATCCTGGTGTTCATTGGAAGGACTGATGCTAAAGCTGAAACTCCAATACTTTGGCCACCTCATGCGAAGAGTTGATTCACTGGAAAAGACTCTGATGCCTGGAGGAATTGGGGGGCAGGACGAGAAAGGGACAACAGAGGATGAGATGGCTGGATGGCATCACCGACTCGCTGGACATGAGTTTGAGTAAACACCAGGAGTTGGTGATGGACAAGGAGGCCTAGCGTGCTACCATTCACGGGGTCACAAAGAGTCAGACACGACTGAGCAACTGAACTGAACTGATACTCTAGTTCTGAAAAAGTGACAGTTATGAATAATTAAATTTTAAAAACATGCATTGCTGCTGCTGCTGCTAAGTCGCTTCAGTTGTGTCCAACTCTGTGCGACCCCATAGACAGAAGCCCACCAGGCTCTCTGTCCCTGCAATTCTCCAGGCAAGAACACTGGAGTGGGTTGCCATTTCCTTCTCCAATGCATGAAAGTGAAAAGTGAAAATGTAGTCACTCAGTCAGGTCAGACTCTTTGCGGCCCCATGGACTGTAGCCTAGCAGGCTCCTCTGTCCATGGGATTTTCCAGGCAAGAGTACTGGAGTGGGGTGCCATCACCTTCTCCAAAAACATGCATTATTTGTCTCTAAAATTATAACTTTATGAAGATTTTTCCTTAATTCTGTTTTTGATTAATTGAAAAACACTTGGATTACATGATCTATGGCCTACAAAATAGTCTAGACTTATTTATCTTTGTTGTCTTTCAAAATCTATTATTACTTTATATACTCAGCTACATTCTCTTTGTTACTTGTTATGATTATTTAATGATTGCCTTAATTTAGGAAATTGTGTTGACAGTGATTTTATGTTACAAAATAATTATCCATTTATCTGGATAATTATGAGGTCCCAAATTTATCATATTATTTCAAATTATCATGTGTTATAATTATTTAAACAGAATTCTTTGGTGTGGTGAAATGAATCAAGTAGAGTAGACTGTGTGTTGAAGTAAAGGATGTGTGTGTTCAGTTTTTTATTCAGTAAGTAAAAAATTACCTTTGAGAGTGATTTTTTTTTTTTTTTGTATATCTTAACTTGGCAAATTCTTGATCAGAAGTCTCCTTCATTAAGCTAGATTCGCTGATGTTTTGAAGGAGAATATCATGTGAATATAAACCTTTGTAAATATGTCTTTAAAATAATCTTAAAACCTGAAGCCAAAATAAAACAAGCATAGTGTCTTCTGAGAGAAAATAAAAAGATCAAGCATTCCCAGGTACTTTAATAATGATTTGTCTAGAAGAGGTCTCATTGTAACTTCTTTCATAGAGAAGTATAATTTAGGCCAAGCAAAGACAAAAATTAATTGATTTTTAAAAGGAAGAGAATTACTAAGGTAAGTAATGAAACTCCCAATCTCCATTTTCTACATGCGGCAGCAAAGACTTGCCTTTTAAGAAGTGAATCTTTCTGACATTATTAACCCTGATGTTTCATATTGTTAGCACTCACTCATCAGCACCCTTGGGAGAGGGGGGAAATTGTCATCATGTCAGATTTGGAGTACATAACCAGAGGAAGGAAAAAACAGCAGCATTTTGTTTCGAATAGGTTAAGTGGAAGGATGATTTTGGTATTGATCTCACTATTTTTGAGTTCAAAGGAATCCTCCAGTGAGGCTTATGGGAAAGGTAATAAGACAGGCCGTGCTCAGTATGAAACTTGAACACATCTTGCACCCTACAATCTAATTCAAATTAGTCTGTTCATATTATTTCATTATCTCATTCTAATTTCAGTGCTGCAGATGTTACCATATATTCATGTACCATGCATGAATCTTCCCCCCCCCCCCGGAAGGGTGATTGGAAGTAGCTCTCATATAAAGAGAAACTTTGTGTGTTTTGTATGTTTTTCCATTCTCACAGCAAAGTAAATGAATTCAGATTTCTCTGTAACAGAATTGCACATCGATTCATAAAACAGCTGCCAAAATAATATATTTCACTGGCATTTTAAAAAAAGATTTCTTTTTATGTAGATAATTTTAAAGTCTTCCTTGAATTTTTTGCAATATAGCTTTTGTTTTATGTTCTGTTTTTTATTGGCTCCAAAGCATGTGAGATCTTAGCCCCCTGATCAGGGATCGAACCCACAACCCCCTGCACTGGAAGGTGAAGTCTTAACCACTGGACAACCAGGAAAGTCCCTATCACTGGTATTTTAAATGATGTTAGGGACTAGGACATGAACTCTCCCTTTGTTTGCCAGTATCTGATTGAATATATGTATGATTTTTGTTGGTCTTGCTTTATCCTCATGCTGTGGTCTGACCATCCCCAAATTCATAGGATAAAAATCCTAACTCTCTGAGCTGATAATAAGATGCAGGATTTTTGGGAGTTGCTAAGTCTTGAGTGTGGAACCCCTGAATGGGATTGGTGCCTTATAAAAGAGCGTCAGAGAGTTTCCTACTTCCTTGGACCTCTCAATAACAGTGAGAAGTCTTAAGATCTGGAAGAGAGCTCTCAGCCACACTGGCATCCTGAGCTCAGATTCCTATCTTTCTAACTCTGAAAGCAGTGTCTGTTCTTTATAAGCTGCCTAGTCTGTGGTATATTGTTATAGCAGCCCAAACAGACTAAAACAACCCCTTTATGAAAAGCAGATAGTCAACCAGATATTCTGTCATATTCATTAGATGTGTCAACTAGAATGTGCTAGGGCACTGCAGAAATGCTAAATTCTGTGTCTAATAAAAATCCCATCAGTTGCATCTCTATTAAAAAGCATAAATAATAGATCTCTGTCAGGCCCTTCTTAACTTTATGAAAAAGAAAAGAAAGAAAGAAAGTGAAGTTGCTCAGTCATGTCCAACTCCTTGCGACCCCGGGGACTGTTTCCAGGCAAGAATACTGGAGTGGGTGGCCATTTCCTTCTTCAGGAGATCTTCCTGACCCAGGGGTTGAACCCAGGTCTCCTGCATTGTAGGCAGATGCTAATACCATCTGAGCCACCAGCAAAGTAGGAGAAGGAATTACTTTTGAATCTGGGGGTAACTTAGCTTTTTTTTTTTGCTTTGGAGTAAAACCAGGTTTAAGGAGAGAGTCTAAGAGGTCTGAGAGTAAGTATAATCTCCTGAAGAGGAACTAAAGAGCCTGTTGATAAGGGTGAAAGAGGAGAGTGAAAAAGCTGGCTTGAAGCTCAATATTAAAAAAAAAAGAAAGAAAATCATTGTATCCGGTCCCATCATTTCATGGCAAATAGATGGGGAAAAATTGGTAACAGTTACAGATTTTATTTTCTTGGTTTCCAGAATCATTGCAGACAGTGATTGCAACTAGGAGATTAAAAGATACTTGCTCCTTGGAAGGAAAACTATGACAAACCTAGACAGCATATTCAAAAGCAGAGACATCACTTTGCTGAAGAAGGTCAAAGCTATCATTTTTTTCAGTAGTCATGTATGGATGTGAAAGTTGGACCAAATGGAAGGTTGTTCAGTCGGTCAGTCATGTCCAATTCTTTGCAACTCCATGGACTGCAGCATGTCAGGCTTCCCTGTCCTTCTCCATCTCTTGGAAATTGCTCTAACTCATGTGCATTGAGTCGGTGATACTATCCAATCGTCTACTCCTTTGTTGTCTCCTTCTTCTCCCATCTTCAATCTTTCCCAGCATCAAGGTCTTTTCTAATGGGTCAGCTCTTCACATGAGGTGGCCAAAGTATTGGAGTTTCAGCATCAGTCCCTCTAATGAATATTCAGGATTCATTTCCTTTAGGATGGACTGGTTTGATCTCCTTGCAGTCCAAGGACTCTCAAGAGTCTTTTCCAACACCACAATTCAAAAGCATCAGTTGTTTGGCTCTCATCCTTCTTTATCATCCAACTCTCACATCCATACATGACTACTGGAAAACCCATAGCTTTGACTAGAAGGAACTTTGTTGACAAAGTAAAATCTCTGCTTTTTAATAGGCCATCTGGGTTGATCATAGCTTTTCTTCCAAGGAGCAAGCGTCTTTTAATTTCATGGCTGCAGTCACCATCTGCAGTGATTTTGGAGCCCAAGAAAATAAAGTCTGTCACTGTTTCCATTGTTTCCCCATCTATTTGCCAAGAAATGATGAGACTGGCTGCCATGATCTTAGTTTTCTGAATGTTGAGTTTTAAGTCAACTTTTTCACTCTGCTCTTACACTTTCATCAAGAGGCTCTTCAGGTCCTCTTCACTTCCCGCCCTTAGGGTGGTGTCATTTGCTATTCTGAGATTATTGATATTTCTTCCAGCAATCTTGATTCCAGCTTATGCTTCATCTAACCCAGTATTTCACATGACATACTCTGCATATGTTAAATAAGCAGGGTGACAATATACAGCCTTGACGTACTCCTTTTCCTATTTGGAACCAGTCTGTTGTTCCATGTCCAGTTCTAACTGTTGCTCCTTGCCCTGCATACGGGTTTCTCAGGAGGCTGGTAAGGTGGTTTTGTATTCTCATCTCTTTAAGAGTTTTCTACAGTTTGTTGTGATCCACACAAAGACCTTAGTGTAGTCAATGAAGCAAAAGTAGATGTTTTTTCTCTAATTCTCTTGCTTTTCCTGTGTTCCTCTGCCTTTTCTAAATCCAGTTTGAACATCTGGAAGTTCTCAGTTCATGTGCTGTTGAAGCCTATCTTGGAGAATTTTGAGCATTAATTTGATAGTGTGTGAAATGAGTGCAATCATGTGGTAGTTTGAGCATTCTTTGGCATTGCCTTTCTTTGGGATTGGAATGAAAACTGACCTTTTCCAGTTCTGTGGCCACTGCTGAGTTTTACAAATTTGCTGACTTATTGAGTGCAGCACTTTCATAGCATCATCTTTTGGGATTTGAAATAGCTCAGCAGGAATTCCATCACCTCTACAGCTTTGTTCATAGTGATGCTTCCTAAGGCTCACTTGACTTCACACTCCAGGATGTCTGGCTCTAGGTGAGTAATCACACCGTCATGGTTATCTGGGTCATGAAGATCTCTTTTGTATAGTTCATCTGTGTATTCTTGCCACCTCTTCTTAATATCTTCTGCTTCTGTTAGATCCATACAATTTCTGTCCTTTATTGAGCCCATCTTTGCATGAAATGTTCCCTTGGTGTCTCTGATTTTCTTGAAGAAATCTCTAGTCTTTCCCATTCTATTTTTTCTCTGTTTCTTTGCTCCATTCACTGAGGAAGGCTTTCTTATCTCTCCTTGCTATTCTTTGGAACTCTGCATTCAAATGGGTATATATTTCCTTTTCTCCTTTGCCTTTAGCTTTTCTTCTTTTCTCAGCTATTTGTAAGGCCTCCTCAGACAACCATTTTGCCTTTTTGCATTTCTTTTTCCTAGGGATGGTTTTGATCACTGCCTCCTATACAAAGTCTCAAACCTGTCCATTGTTATTCAGTCACTCTATCAGATCTAACCCCTTGAATCTATTTGTCACTTCCACTGTATAATTGTAAGGTTTTTGATTTATGTCATACCTGAGTGGCCTAGTGGTTTTCCCTACTTTCTTCAATTTAAGTCTGAATTTTGCAATAAGGAGTTCATGATCTGAGCCACAGTCAGCTCCTGGTCATGTTTTTGCTAACTGTATATAGCTTCTCCATCTTTGGCTGCAAAGAGTATAATCAATCTGATTTCGGTATTGACCATCTGGTAATGTCTATGTGTAGAGCCATCTCTAGTGTTGTTTGAAGAGCGTGTTTGCTATGACCAGTGTGTTCACTTGGCAAAACACTGTTAGCCTTTGCCCCTGCTTCATTTTGTACTCCAAGGCCAAACTTGCCTGTTACTCCAGGTATCTCTTGACTTCTTTCTTTTGCATTCCAGTCCCCTGTGATGAAAAGGCCATCTTTTTTTTTTTTTTTTTCCTGATGCATTAGAAAGTCATGTAGGTCTTCATAGAACTGTTCAACTTCAGCTTCTTCAGTGTTAGTGGTTGGCATAGAGACTTGGATTACTGTGATACTGAATGGTTTGCCTTGGAAATGAACAGAGATCATTCTGTTATCTTTGAGATTGCACCCAATTGCTGTATTTTGGACTCTTGTTGACTATGAGGGCTACTTCTAAGGGATTCTTGCACACAGTAGTAGACATAATGGTCATCTGAATTAAATTCACCCATTCTGGTCCATTTTAATTCACTGATTCCTAAAAAGTCGATCTTCACCCTTGCCATCTCCAATTTACCTTGGTTCATGGACCTAACAATCCAAGTTCCTTTGCAATATTGTTTTTACAACATCAGATTTTACTTTCAACACCAGACACATCCATACCTGGATATTGTTTCTGCTTTGGCTCAGCCTCTTTATTCTTTCTGGAGCCTTTTCTCCACTCTTCTCCAGTAGCATATTTGGCACCTACAAACCTGGGGAGTTCATCTTTCAGTGTCATATCTTTTTCCCTTTTCATATTGTTCACTGGGTTTTCAAGGCAAGAATGCTGAGGTGGTTTGCCATGTCCTTCTCCAGTAGACCACATTTTGTCAGAATTCTCCACCATAACCCGTCCATCTAGGGTGGCCCTACATGGCATAGTTCTTAGTTTCATTGAGTTAGACAAGGCGGTGATCCCTGTGATCAATTTGGTTAGTTTTCTGTGATTGTGGTTTTCATTCTGTCTGCCCTCTGATGGATGAGTATAAGAGGCTGTGGAAGCTTTCTGATGTGAGTTGTGGAGTACAAAAGGCTGTGGGGTAAACTAGGCTGTGGCTGTGGGGTAAACCAGGTCTTGCTCATAAAGAAGGTAGAGCACCAAAGAACTGATGTTTCCCAAATGTGGTGCTGGAGAAGACTTTTGTGAATTGCTTGAAAACTGTAAGGGGACCAAACTAGTCAATCCTAAAGGAAATCAACCCTAAATATTCATTGGAAGGACTGATTCTAAAGCTTCAATGCTTTGGTCACCTAATGTGAAGAGCTGACTCATTGAAAAAGACCATAATGCAGGGAAAGATTGAAGGCAATTGGAGAAGGGAGCAGCAGAGAATAAGACAGTTAGATAGCATCATCAGCTCAATGAATATGAATTTAAGCAAACTTTGGGAGATAGTGGAGGACAAAGGAGCCTTGTGTGCTATAGTCCATGAGGTTGCAAAGTCAGACAAGACTTAGTGACTGAACAACAACAGCATAATCCTGTCCAGCTTCTATCTTGGTACATGGATTTCAGTAACCAAACTCAAAGGAGAGACTGAAAACATATATTTAATTATGCTTTATAGCTACGTGACATTTTGTATTTATTTTACATAGTGTTTCAGTTCAGTTCAGTCACTCAGTTATGTCTGACTCTTTGTGACCCCAGGAACTGAAGCATTCCAGCCTTCCCTGTCCATCACCAACTCCTGGAGCTTACTCAGACTTATGTCCATTAAGTCGGTGATGCTATCCAACCATCTCATCCTCTGTCGTCCGGTTCTCCTCCTGCCTTCAATCTTTCCCAGCATCAGGGTCTTTTCCAATAAGTCAGTTCTTTGCATCAGGTGGCCAAAGTATTGCAGCTTCAGCTTCAGCATTAGTCCTTCCAATGAATATTCAGGATTGATTTCCTGCAGGATGGACTGGTTGGATCTCCTTGCAATCCAAGGGACTCTCAAGAGTCTTTTCCAACACCACAGTTCAAAAGCATCACTTCTTTGGCACTAAACTTTCTTTATATTCCAACTCTCACATCCATACATGACTACTGGAAAAACCATAGCTTTGAGTAGACGGACTTTTGTTGGCAAAGTAATGTCTCTGCTTTTTAATATGCTGTCTAGGTTGGTCATAACTTTTCCTCCAAGGAGCAAGTATCTTTTAACTTCATGGCTGCAGTCACCATCTGCAGTAGTTTTGGAGGCCCCCAAAGTCTCTCACTGTTTCCATTATTTCCCCATCTGTTTGCCATGAAGTGATGGGACCAAATGCCATGGTCTTAGTTTTCTTAATGTTGAGTTTTAAGCCAACTTTTTTCACTCTCCTCTTTCACCTTCATCAAGAGGCTCTTTACTTCTTTGCTTTCTGCCATAGTGTTTAATTCCTGATAAACATTCTGTGAATCTCAGAGGGAATGGCTGTTTGGCCACTGGTTTATTAATCTGACTGGAGAGGATCCTGACTAGAGGGAAGTCGTGACTCCCTCAGGAGCACTTCTGCTCTACTGTCCTCTTTCTGTTGCAGACAAGAATGGAGATAATCCCCTATGACTTTGCTGAAAGAATCCAAGCTTTTTGTAGTAATCATGTAATACCCAGGTCTGTTAAACCAGAACTATTTCCAATGAACAGTGTATTTTCAGAATATTTGACTCTTTAAAATCACTAAATTCACATAATTTTAAATTCCAAGTGTGCCATTCTTATGTATGTATTTATTCATCCATATTTGGGGTTTTAACATATAATAACATATGATCAGAAAAAAGTAATCCAAAGACTTGAATGATTTTAATACTAAGGCCATGACCCATTTTATCCTCTTTAGTTAGCCTAAGGAAAATATCTACCTGGCCATATAAAACATTAAAGAGTACAAATATTATGATACATAACTTTTAAATTATAAAAATGTTTTATGAATTTTTTAATATAAAATGATCCAATTTGGGGAGTTTCTTTCTTCTTTTAATACTTAATAGATTCAGATAATGATTCATTTTTATTTTTTCAGAGTTACCTTATATGGAGTTGAGATTAAATAAATCTACTTTCACTTAATTATTTTAGTTTGCATTTTTCTGTGGTAAACCAGCTATTTATAGCATTCTGTCTTCTCAGAGACAATTTTGAGGTTGAGGGGAAAAAGTTCTGTCCCCAAAACAGTTTTTATCAGTGTTGTATATGTTGTAGCAGTGCCTTGGAATTGAAAGAAACACATTGCCCTTTCAGATACTGAATCTTTTTCAGTCTTTCTCTTTCTTTCCATGGTATGAAAAGTATTGGTCCAGGTTGCTGTGACAGTGTCCAAATGTAGAAAAAGGAAAAAAAAAAAAATATCATCAGACACAAATCTTGTGGGTTTATAGAATAATCTCAAACAAGAAAGGATAGTGTAGAGAAAATTGACTCTACTTCAAAATGGCTCCTTAGAAGCACAGTAATGGATCCAGTATCATTAGAAAACAGAGGAGCAGGCTGTCTATACAGTGTTACGTTAGAAGAATTTGAACACCTTCCTGATCTCAAATAGCTTTAAGAATAGGTTTACCAGTCCAGTTCATGTTTTTGGATAGGGCAGTGAATTCCACCATCCAAATTCCAATAGTTTCCTGGGAAAACGAATGAACTCATGTTCCTTTCTCTATGTGTACCTATATATTTTTAAATTTGCTTTATTATAAAAGATTTCACCTTACAGAAAGTTATAGATTTTAATATTTATATATGTTTATCTGAATATTAATATTTAGCAACTGATTATTTGGCACATGTTATATATCAGGCAGTTAGCTACTGCACTTCTAGGGTTTAAAGAGCAAAGAACACAGTCTTTGTTTTAAAAGGCCTTTAATTCTTGTAGTAGAGATGTGTACATTGAAGGTAGCAAATGTTATTATATAAATATGCACACAGTAACCTAGGAAAATGAAAATATGCAATAATGTGAGAAGAAGAGGAAAAAGACTTCAGTTCCAGATTTACTGAGAAAATTGTTTAGTGAGTAGAAGAGGGTTTAGTAGAGGTTACAAGAGAGAAGGTGACTCAATCTGCACTTGAGAGTTTTACCCTTAACATGTCAGGGGTTGTGTAAGTGCTGGGGGAAGTACAAGGACATATAAGTGCTAGCAAATACAAATACATGGGATAGGGAGGTTCTCAATGTAACAGAGAAGGTGCTATTTATGTAGGGTAGTAGGGTAAAACCTCTCTGAGAAAATTACATATGAGAGGTAACCTAATGACAGGGAAAGAGTGAGCTCTGTGAATAGATATCTGGGGCGGGGAGGATGGTTGAATCTTACAGGAAGAGAAGAAAGCAGTCTGTCTATTTATTATTTATCCATTTGATAAATAATAGAAGACTTTACTTCTCTAAATGAATTCTACTTTTTGAAAATTATCATACTACAGGGACAGAGGCCTGCATCTTAACTGTATTCTGATTTAGGTGGTGTTACCAATTAATTGGGCTTCTCTGGTGGCTCAGTGAGTAAAGAAGCCACCTGCAATGCAGGAGCTGCAGGAGATGCGAGTTCAGTCCCTGGGTGGGGAAGATCCCCAAGAGGAGGTATGGCAACCCACTCCGTTATTCTTACTTGGAGAATCCCATGGACAGAGGAGTGTGGTGGGTTACAGTTTGCGGGGTTGCAAAGAGTCAGATACAACTGAAGCAACACACACACCAATTAATTTCTGTAAGTGGAACTGACACTGGAAACTCCATTGAGAAACAGATGGTGCTGGTTCCTTTCCGTTTCTTTTTCTACCTTTGGACATTGTCATAGTACCCTAGGCCAGCACTTTCTTTTCTCTTCATCAAAACAAAGTGATCAAAAGGGAATCAGTATTTGAAGAGGCAATATCTTTTTTTTTTTTTTCCTTCCCAGTTGCAAAGAACTGTTAAAATATAGATAGCATTTCTTTTGGGACAGAATTTTTTTCCTTAACCCAGAACTCTTCTCAAGGAAGGGAGGAGAAAGCTGTAACTCACTTGTTTACAGCAGGAAAAAAAATAGTTAAAATGATGAAATAGATAACAAAATATTTGTTTTATCATGCACTTCAAAGAAAGTGTTTCTTTAATTTTACTGGACTTGCTGGATACTTCAATGTCTGCTGCTTGCCCAGAGAAAGGTAAAAATAGCAATAGAGATTATTAGAAAAGTGTAATGCTACTATTTTTTAGTAACATAGGGAGGACATTGTAAGGGCAAATTCAAAATAAAAATAAGAAGCTTAATCTTCCCAGTTGAAAATAAGAGAAAAGGCTTACCTCTCGCCTACTTTTCTTAAAACTTTAGAAAATTTGTAATTTTAAGTTCTTCCTAGCTCCTATGTATGTAAATTTGTTTAAAAGCTAAACAGCCTTTTGCCAACTTAATGACTTCAGGAATTTCTTCCCAAGCGTTTGGGAGCCCTCTCCAGTATGTAATCTTCCAGAAAGACAGTGACTCTTGTCTCCTGGTTTCTGTGGAAGGCTATGGTCACAAGTGCCTCCTCCAACTTGCAACACTACCTCCTATAAAGATAAGAGCAGTATATTTTTCCTTTGATAAAGCCAGTTAGCAATTTCAAGGACCACGCCAGTTACCCAATAATTTTAGAATGAGCTGTGGATGACAGGTGGTTCAGTCCAGTCACCTCACCTGAGATTCAGTTCTTGTTTATCTGGAGAATACATGTGTAGTGGGTTGTACATGCTTTGTCCCATAAAAGGGTAGAGATATCTATCTATGCAATGTTTTAGCAGATCACCTGTGATACACCACACATTCTGGTTTACTGTTTATTCAGTAACAGTATTGTTTTCTTTCTCTTCTACCTTTGTGAGAAGTTTTCTGGATTAGAAGATTTTTAAAAATTTTTACTTATGTTTCTCTCGTGATGTCTTTATTTAGCATGCCTCCTCTTGCTAGACTCTAAGCTCTGTGAGGGCAGCACTTTATCTTTTTATTTTGTGCCTCCAATATCCAGAATTCTGCCCAGCATATAGAGATACTAAATAATTATAGAGATACAAAATAGTTATTGTGAGTCAATAAATGTATGAATTAATCAATCAGTGAATGGAATTTTATCACCTTAGTTTGTCACCAGATGTTTCTTCTGTAAGATGTCATTCCAACTTCTGGTGGCTCCAAAGCCCTAGTTCCATATTGTAAACTACTGTCCAAGGCACATAAAGACCCAGACTTCTTTAATATGAGCATGCCCAGTAATGAGACTTCCAAATACTCAAAAATCTTTTAAGTCTCATTCAGGACGGTAAAGGTGTAGGTGTAAAACAGAAATTCCCTTAGTTCTCTCACCTGTCCAGTGCCCTTTCCATGGTACAGGGGAACAGATCATTAAGCCCTGATGTCAGAACATCTTATATTCTGGTGTCACAATTGCAATTCACTTGGAGATTTAGCCACAGTGTTCTTCTGCAAGTCGTAAGACTTTCTCTGGCTTATACAAAGCATTGCTGCTGCTGCTGCTGCTAAGTTGCTTCAGTCATGTCTGACTCTGTGAGACCCCATAGACAGCTGCCCACCAGGCTTCCCTGTTCCTGGGATTCTCCAGGCAAGAATACTAGGGTGAGTTGCCATTTCCTTCTCCAATGCATCAAAGTGAAAAGTGAAAGTGAAGACGCTCAGTCGTGTCCGACTCTTAGCGACCCCATGGACTGCAGCCTACCAGGCTCCTCCGCCATGGGATTTTCCAGGCAAGAGTACTGGAGTCGGGTGCCATTGCCTTCTCTGATACAAATTATTAGGGACCTCAAATAGATGTCTTCTCTTCTCAGAAGAGTAAAGTAAATAGTGTTCACTTGTGCAGTAAGAGACTCCAAGACTTTCACAGAGCTATGTTCAGGAGAACTAGAGACTTGAAATATACCAAGATCCCAGTTTGTCTGAAGGAGAAAGGATTTGTAACATCTGCTATCCACAGGTTTTTGCACCCAGTGAGTGATATTGATCTAATTGAGAGAAAGTTGCAGAATTTAAATTAGACCTAATAACTACATTTTAGAGGATATTATAGTGAGCAGTCCAGCACTGATAAAATAATACATGTGAATCCTTAGTGTTTTATCCTGCAGAATAATTTTTTCATATTTCATGCCAAGGGAAACAATAGATGCTCTAAAAATAAGCTCCCAACAGATTTCCCCATAAACTCCACGGCTCTAAGAAGTATTTTTATATTATTGTTTCTCTGGTGCACATTTAAAAAGTAGGGAAAAAGAAGAAAAATGTGATCATTTTAATATATTGATGATAGCTTTAGTTTCAGGATATTCTTCTGAAAATGAAAATATGTGAAACCTTCAGCGAGCCTTCAGGCAGTTCTTTTCTCCTGCTGTTTCAAAAGCTATTTATGCCACAAACACTAAGGGACTTCCTGACATTCCCCTTCCAGTAATCCACATTTAAATTTGATTATACCTCAGATGCCTCAGACCTAAATTTCACTTGGGCAAACATTTGAAAGCCCCATTGAAGCCAGACAGTGTCATTTACACAGTTATATCTGCACAACCAAAGCATCTCTCAATTCCAGAAATAAATGGAAGAATTGTGATAAAGGACTCCACATGTTACAAAAACTTCACTCTGCTATGTTTGTTGTTATGAATACTTATGCCAACATATTAACTATATAATTCCTTGTTGTAATCAAGTGGAAATCTTTGCAAAAAGTTAAAGGAATTATCCACTTAAGTATAAGAAAGAACAGTTATCTTGTTGGAATTATCTTATAGGCTGAAATTATTCTCAGATTTCTTGAATCTTTATGATGGCACTTCTTGCAGCTAAAGTGAATTTCATTTAGTATGGAGTTTTTCTTACATAATGTTTACAACAGAGGGAGGTTTGCTTAATAATCTGCAAACATACTGAAAGGCTTTAGAAGAAATGGATCCATTTGCTGGGGGAAAAATCTGTTGTTAATACTGACTGCCAGCAAGAGACTAATTTTGTTGCTAATGTAAAGAGCTTTATTATCACAACTAAACAGACATGTGCCTTTGGCATCAAAATTTGCTATCTTTCATTTTGGGCTATTCATGGTGTTATTGAGTGAAGTGTGGTTGATGTGTGTGTGTGTGTGAGTCACACAGTTGTTTCCGACTCTTTGTGACCCCATGATAGTTCAGTTCAGTTGCTCAGTCGTGTGCGACTCTGGGACCCCGTGAATTGCAGCACGCCATGATAGTTACCCCTCCCCCAATTAATATGCTGAAGCTCTAAACCCCAATAGAACTCTATTAGATAAGGCCTTTGAGAAGGCAGGAAAGGTTAAATGAGCTCAGGAAGGTGGGGCCCTGATCCAGTAGGCCTGGTGGCCTTATAAGAAGAGATACCAGGAGTGTACATGCACGCAGCGCAAGGCCACGTGAAGACACAGCGAGAAGACAGCCATCTGCAAGCCAGGAAGAGAGGTCTCAGCAGCAACCAGCTCTGCTGGCAGCACAGTCTTGGCACTCAGCCTTGAAAATGTGGAAAAGTAAAGTGTATTATGTAAGCCATCTGGTCTGTGGAGTTCCGTTATGACAGCCCAAGTGGGCTGTCAGTGTTGTTGTTTAGCCGCTCAGTTGTGTCTGCCTCTTTGCGACCCCATGGACTGCAGCCCACCAGGCTCCTCCGTCCATGGGATTTTCCAGGTAAGAGTGCTGGAGTGGGGTGCCATTTCCATCTCCAGGGGACTGTCAGTACATGTACTAGGACCAGTTTCTTCTAAGTATGGAGTTCCAGAGATGGAAAAGGTGACTCAGTTAAGGCGACCCTTGCGCTTTACAGTTCTTGAGGTGATACGTATGTTAAATTATGATTTGGGGACATATGGAAACCATGCTCTGGTTATAAGAACAGACGGGATTGGGATGAGTAAAATGGTGGAATATTACTGGTGAGTCTTTTCGTTGTTGAGCATAGGACATTTAATTCAGTAATTGTCAATGTCAATAATGGACTGAATGATTGCAGATACACTTTATTTTAATATAGAATTATGTTTATGAATTAGTATGTCATCATGGGCTTTGATTTAATAAATCTGTGTTACAGACAAACTTTAGGAAACAGACTTAACAGCTTTTCATACTCTTAGCTTATAACTGGCCCATTTTGACAGGGCACAGGGCAGGTCACAGAAATGGCCATTTTGGTCATGAAAATCTCCTTAGGGGCTGCAGCCTAAAACACTTTATATAGATTTCCAGGTAAATAATATAGTGACTTGAGGGGTCTTTCCTCATCTGATTCTTTCAGCTCACTTATTTTGTATTTCCCTCCTGCAAGTTTCCATTAACTTCCTGTTTTGTTTGTTTGTTTGTTTTTTCACTTTACAATATTGTATTGGTTTCGCCATACATCAACATGAATCCGTTAACTTCCTATTGTTCCTCCCCAGCCAATTCAGTTCCGCCCAAATTTAGCAGCTACTGTGTCCAGCCACCTTCTACCTGTATACTGAATTCACTCTTTTACTCTTTTAGATAACTGATCTGTCCCTTTCTGTGGTGTTTTACTCTCAATTGGTTTTGCTCTTAAATAATCACATGTTCCCGATGTATCACTTCCTTAATAGTCTCACTGGAAGGTACTGTGAATTTCAACTTGTGTTTAGTTTCTCTTCTTCTTTTGTGTTTAAATTTATTGATAATACAGACTTTATTCACCCTTTGTGTTTTATTTTCTACCCTCTGTACTTAACATATGTTGTATTTATCAAAGAAAGTCACATGTTCTTCTAAGAATTCTCAAAAACATTATTCTCTTTTAGTCTGAAATTAGAAGCATTTTTTTCTGTAATTGTTGATTTTGTGATTAAAATCGGTTCCAAATAGTGTCCACCATTCATTATTTTTTGCTCATGTAAACAGGTAACAGCAGGTGTCACATATGCAGAGTCAGAGGCCAGTCTGGGGCATGCACAGCCCAAAGGTAGGGCCTGCAAGACTTCCACAGGCCTGGGGCATGGAGTGGCCTGAGCAGAAAAGCCATAGAGAATTATATTCAGGCCTTGAAACCTATTGGGAATTGACCTGCTTATTTGTGAACTTGCTTTAGGTCAGAGACCTGGTGATTTCTTCCCAGATCCTTCAGAGGGAGCATGGCCTTATTGGCACCTCCATTTCTAGAAGGCCTCCAGAAACGTGACAGAGTATACTTCTGTGTTTTAAGCCATCCAGTTTGTGATATTTGTTGTGATGTCTCTAGGATACTGGAGCGTAATGGGATGGCTAACAACTAGAGAGTATTTAATCATAGTATTTGTATCTTAAACTTCCTCTAATCCTAATACTGCTTATACGTCGAGGTGTATGTGAACTTCAAACCCTCACTTGTTCAATATGTCAGGTTCTAAATGAAATGAGTTATGCCTAAAAGTCATAACCTATTTTAAAGTAAAAATATAAGTGTAGTGTTAATCTTGAGAAAAGTTTCATAACTGTTAATTATATTGTTAAAAAGTAGTAGTATCTGCTGTTAAGAATTTAGCATGTCTTACTGGTCACTACAATTTCTTTTCTCCCCTTATCTCTTCCTCCCTTTTTTCTCCTTTAATTCCTCCAAATTTTATACCTCTGCTATATCAGTAAGTTGTCAGAAATGTCCTTGAAAGTAATTGAAATGCATTTAAAGTCTTTTTAATGTATGTGATCGAAAAAAATGTGAATTGTAAAAATATGGACCAAAGAGAAACTTGATTTCAGTTGGTAGTGCTTACAATCTTGTATTATTCTTAAAAATACGTATATTTTGGCAAGTTTATAAGATGTGCATATGGAGTAGAAAATTTCTAGTCTACTAAGATTTTTAGCAGCCCATTGATAAAAATAATTGTAGTAGTTTGAAATAAATTCACACGATTTACTTAGATCCTAATAGCTTTAACGATGTGTTTGCAAAACATTTGAAAAACTACTATAACTTCAGTCCACCAGAACAATTGTCTTAATCTATAAGTTACAAGACATATTCACTATTTAAATGAAAGAAAAATCAATTAATTACTTATCATGCACTTTCTATTCTTATGAAAAATTCATAGGATAAAAGATCCACAACAAGTAATTAGAGCACATTATGTATAATCACTTGCCAAATTTCATGTTTTAAGTCAATCATTTTTTGTGTTCCTATGTTTGAAGTCATTTCAGAAGTAAATAATCACAGAGCCCAACAAATAAGATAAAAATGGTAAAACAAATATCGCAAAGTATGTTACAAAAGCAATGGAATGAAGCGAGATCTCTCTGTGAGCAACCAGGCGTCTTTACACTGGCTGGAAGTATTGATAAAGCAACATTTTAACAACCACATAATAGTTGAGGATCCTAGAAGATAATATACATGCTTTTAAAAGCAGTCTATATTTATTGCCTTTTTAAAAATAAAGTTTGATCTCATTTCACTAGACAGTTGTTCCCAATTTATTGCATTCCACTTTAATTATATCTTTCACTTTTTTCCCCCATGTGGTATTTGCATAAGCTATTAGATACATTTATTTTCAATATGCATCTTTTGATATATGGCTTTGTAGTATATCTTTAGGCATGAGTAATGTGTAACACTACATAGATTATAGTATAGTCAGCTTCTTTGTTTCATTGCAGTATACCAGGTATGTTCTATACATAGCCAGAATTCAGTACACATTTATTTTTAACATAGATCCAAGGAGAACATCGATCACAAGTCAATCAGAGAACACAGACATGCTAAATCATCCTTTGTGAGAATATAACCACTGGGAATTAGAACAACAGCTTTACATCTAAGCAGGTTTGGGCTGTAAAGAAGCACATTCTTATGTATGTGTAGTCTCATTGAGAGAGTATGTGTGAGAAAGTGTGCCTTCCTGCAAAGCTCTTAAATGAAAAAATCTGCTTCTTTACCTGCTTATTGAAAACAATAATAGAACCCTCTGAGAATTTATAGTCAGTGGACTATTCTTGGTCATTTTGCTGGTGTATTCTCTTGAAAGAAAACTACCTGGGCCAAACAATGTGGTTCAAGGTTGGTATTGCCCTTTGGTGCCTGGAAAATACAAATACATTTATGTTCTAGGTTTATCATCCTTTATCTGTCTCCCTCAGAATTCCCAGAGGTTTAATTTAGCCAAATATGAGCCAGAACTGAAGTTCTCAGAAACACAGAGATGAGGCAGATCTTGTGCAATGCCTTTAATAATAAGTTTTGAACTTTCCTCAGTAGTAATCTTGCATAGCTTTTGTTAGATTTTTTTTCCTTAAAGTAATACTATGTGGTTATCATATTTTGGGCCTTAATTCTTCAATCTACCTTGCATTCATATTTATGTAATAGTGAACATCAAGAGAAATTAAATCATCTAAAATGTTAGTTATTAGGACCTGTTTCTTTGTAATTAAGAACAGAATAAGTATGCCATTATTATTAAGTCTGATTAATACAATTACCATAAAATATATTTTATATAGTGCAATAAAATAAAACAAAAAATAGAAATTAAAGAATTAGAATATAATATGATCATTTTTCATGGCTGAAGTGCTCAACTATAAGGAAAAGCACCATTTTTGGGTAGCTTACCAATTTGACTGGATATAGAATCAATATACAATAGTCAAAAATCCAGTTTCATTTGTAGGGCAGCATTTGTTAAAGATAATTACTTAATATAATATACTATTTATATTAGTAGCATAAGTATAATTCTGTCAGCTATTTACTATTACAGTATAAAGTAATTCCACATAAAGAACAACAAAACTTATAAATGTAAAAAAGTTATACAGCATAATAAAGTGGGATTTATCTGAAGTAGGCAAGGCTGATTGAATTTTGAAAATCAGTTCGTGTAATCCATTTCAACAAAATAAAGAGGAAAAGTGACGGCATGATATATTAATGTGAAGAAAAAGCATTTAACAAAATTCAACACTCATTAATGATACAAACCAAGAATAGAAGAAACTGTCTTGTCTTGATTAAAAAAAAAAATCTGCAAGGAACTTATGGCTTTTACCAAGCTTAATTATGAGATACTGAATGATCACCCCTAAGACTGACAGCACACGAGAATGTCCCCTGTCGCTACTCAACATCATCCTGGAAGTCTGGGCTGGTGCAATGAGACAGTAAAGAGAAATGAAACATGTAAGGATGAGGAAGGAAGAAATAAAACAGTTTGCTGATAACGTATTTGCCCCTGTAGAAATACTTCCCAAATAAACATATTTATGGGTATCGTAAACATAAGAGTGCCATTATATGTGTATATACTTATTAGATGTTATTTATCATTTTCAACTTGTATAATCATGGGGAACATAATCAGAAGTAATGATACCTTTTTTTTTTTAGTATAAACATGCCATACCTTCCCCTGATAATTTGAAATTTCTGCTGTTATTTAGGATTTCAATTTTTAGCTTCTATTCTTCATTTAAAAAGAAATTCTATAAACAGTATGTTGAGAGGAGTTATCTTTGCATTTTGGCAAAGTAAAGCCTTTATCTAGGGATTTTATTAGTCATACATTGTGAAACATAACTACTAGGTCAGCTATTTCAGTTTTGGCTTAAACCTTATATATATATATATATTTGGCTTAAGCCCTGTGTGTGTGTGTGTATATATATATATATATATATATATATATAAGTAATACCTAACATGTTTCAGTTGCCTATTATGTGCCAAATACAGTAGGTGCATTAGCTCTAATATGTATAAGAATACTATACCCTAGAGAAAAGGTAATTCCCCACTTAATAGGTTCTTTGATTTTTCCATTCATTAAAAAAAAAAAAAACTACTCGTATAGTGTGACAAGCAGTAATCTTTATACTTTGCTTCTTCAGTGATCACAACATATAAGAATGAACAGTAGTATTTGTTAGATTCTAATGATGGTGGATCACAACACACTGCCTACTGAATCAGTGAAAGAAATCTCTTTATCACTTTGTGTCTTTGAATGAGAGATTTCCAGGCAGAACCACACAAGGGATGATACTTGGGCAAAGGGTAAACATTGGCTGAAACTGTAGAACTTGGTTTATGTTTGAGAAGTAAGGTAGGGTTAGCTAGGTTTGGAGGGCTTCTTGTGGACTGGATATTTTGAATGACTCTGCAGACCCAAAGTAGAGAGAGAGATCCCTAGATGTTTGGCACTGAGGCCTCTGGAAGTTGATTATGAGTGTTGTAACCCAGGACTGTTAAAGTTTGATAAGGTAAAGTGATTGAGATGTGCATTTAGAAAACTTCCTGTGAAGTGAAATTGAGAGTATTTTAGATATGATCTCAAAGTTGGGGTAAGAGAACACTTTTGAAATATTATTGTACAATTCGTACATGCAAGGAAAATATTTTCTAGATTAGGGAAACATGCATGAAAGAGAGTTGTGTTAAATGCTTCTTTTGTTGATAATCATTTATCTTTCCCCATTGTTACTATTTTGTAATCTCTTGACTCTATTATTGACAGGGTCTTATTTGCTCTATTTCTTATTATTCTGTCTCACAATCAGTGAGACAACCAGTGGCAACACAACCAGCGGCAAAACCTGAGCATTCTTTCTAATACACATATCTGATCACTTCAATTCCCCAACTGCAACCATTTTTCCATCATTTAAGTCTAGGTAAAAAGTCTGGCCAATAAATGTCTGAGAAGCTTCGATAAAATACAGATTCGTATGATTAACATGTCTGGAGTGAGGCATGGGAATCTGTATTTTATAAAACTTCTAGGCAGATGTAAGAACACATGCCCCAAAGGATAATGTGTAAATTATTCAACTTGACATTTAAGGCCTTGCACATTCCATACCTTACCCACATTTCCAGACTATTTCCTGTCAGTTTTATGCATGCTTGCTAGGTATTAGCCTAGATTTTTCACCATTCCCTGGTCACACTGCTTTCTTAGTGAATTTTAGTCCTTTCTGCCATGGAAGTATGATTTTCTCTTAACTGAAAAGACATGCCTTATTGGTCTGAGTTTCGATGAAGACAAACATATATATTGTGGCTAGACTATAGAGAAATTGTTTTATTGCAGGTTATTAAGTGGCTTACAGAATAATTTGAAAACCTATATAAACTTGAAGGAACTTTCCAGAAGATTTCTCAAAGCTGAACCTCAAAAGTGGCCACCAGGGAGCTGTTCCCTCTTTTAAAATTAGGAATTCATCTTCTGTAATGGAAAGCTTTTTGTGTCTTTCCAGCCTTAAAATTATCAAATACTTTGAGGAGGTTTTGTTATGTAGCGGTATTTATCTGTATTCATCATATTAGAAATCAAAAGTGAAAGCAAAATTAAGTCATGAGATTTTACAAGCACTTATTAATAAGTTCTTGTGTGTACATGCTCAGTGACTTCAGCTGTGTCAGACTTTTTGTCCTTCCAGCCTCCTCTGTCCATAGGATTTTCCCAGCAAGAATACTGGAGTGGGTAGCCATGCCCTTCTCCAAGGAATCTTTCCTAACCCAGGGATTGAGCCTGTGTCTCCTGCATCTCCTGCATTGCAGATAGTTTCTTTACTGCTGAGCCACCAAGGAAGCCCTTTATTACATTAGCCATCAAAGCAGTAATGGCATTAAATGCAATACAGCATCTAGAGACATTCATGAGAGAATGGGAATAAAAATGGCATAAATATCTTAGTGGTATGAAAATAGCTTTGGCCATACTTAACCCAATGAAGAGGTTTCCAGAACTCCCAGGGGTCCCAGAATCATTCTGAGAACCACTGTTTTAGAGCTGCTGCTGCTGCTAAGTCACTTCAGTCGTGTCCGACTCCGTGCATCCCCGTCCCTGGGATTCTCCAGGCAAGAACACTGGAGTGGATTGCCATTTCCTTCTTCAATGCATGAAAGTGAAAAGTGAAAGTGAAAAGTAAAATGAAGACGCTCAGTTGTGCCCGACTCTTTGCAACCCCATGGACTGCAGCCCACCAGGCTCCTCCATCCATGGGATTTTCCAGGCAACTCTACTGGGTTGCCATTGACTTCTCCGTGTTTTAGAGCTAAGTAGTCTTTTAGAGAAATTTGAACTCTCCCTGCACTGTAGTAAGCTCAGAATATAAAATGTTTATGTAAATGAGATGCATAGTCATTAGTGTTTTAAGAACCAAGTTTG
This sequence comes from Bison bison bison, assembly GCF_000754665.1. NCBI lineage: Eukaryota > Metazoa > Chordata > Mammalia > Artiodactyla > Bovidae > Bison > Bison bison. The sequence continues at coordinate 11,327,738 of NW_011495080.1, read as the reverse complement.
GGGATTAATGTTGAAGCTCTGACTTTAAGACTTTAGTTTCAAAAGAAAATAAACTATTTACATGATTGTATTTCTATCAATTCATATTTAAGTTGGAATCATATGAAATTTTGAACATTGAACATTAGAAATATGTTCCAAACTAAATAGGGTCTGCTTTAATTAAATGAAAAAGTGAATGTATAATATATACTTTAACTTACAGTGGTTTTTACTTCTACCCAAACTGAATGCTCCATGAATCACGTGTTTTTTAAATTTATTTCTTTCATGATAAAAATCTATGTATCATGTATATTTATAAGTAGACATTTGTGTTATTTCCACACCAATGTTATAAATAGATTCATGTTTATTTTGGAGTTTGCAAAGCTAACAAAAAGCTCTAGTCAAATATGGGAGAAGTTCTGCCAACATTCAGTCTTGGAAATCATGGACAGTGAATTCTAATCCTGAGTTTTCCAGTGACTCATTCGGTGGCATTGAACATGTCATTTTACTTTTCTGTCTCAGTTCTGTCATCTGTGAAGTGGAGATAGCATTGTTCAGTTGAGCACATTGTTCTAGCTTATATCTTCTGGATGACTTCACAAAAGAAATTCTGCATATGAATTTGAATGTATGCCAACAAAGTTAGAACAAGTTATCTACCTCAAAAGCATGCAAGAAGAAAACCAATGGAAGTGGTTCTGAAAAGGCACCATATATTCATTTTAATATTGAAACAACCATCGTTTGAGTAAATCCACCTTCACATTTGTAAAAATTTCAGAGATACTTGTTTTTCCTCATTGCAGAAGAAAGTTAAACATCAAAGTACCACTTGTCTCTTTTCCTTCAGAAAGGTTATGATCTCATCTCAATCATTTATATGTCTGTTAATGGCTCAGTGAAAGAATCCGTCTGCTAATTCTAGAGAGGCAGGTTTGACCCCTGGGTTGGGAAGATCCCCTGGGGTAGGGAATGGCAACCCACTCCAGTATTTCTTGCCTGGAAAATGCCATGGACAGAGAGCCTGGCGGTCTACAGTCCACACGGTTGCAGAGAGTCAGACGTGACTGAACACACACACAGTAACTAGCGTTGGTACTAGCTAACTTACTGGGAAAACGGTGTTCAAAGAATGACAGAGGAAACAGAGAAGAATGAATATTTCTTGTTCTTTGTTCAGTTACTAAGTAGCCAATTTTTCAACCTCAGAAAATTTCTATACTAATAGATTAAAACACAAAGTCCCCAGAATTCTCCAGAAGTAGCAGGGTTCATTTTTCTTGAAAGTAGTAACCAAGACAGATAAAGGAATGTTTAAAAAATGAAAGAACTTATATACATGAGTATTTACTTTTACATGAGTGAAAGAAAATGACTTCCACTTTTACTTCTGATCCTCCCTGGTATTAATATCAATGGTAATGTAAGTTTTCTTTGCTACTAAGTCTCAGGATCATAAATAGTGTCTTCCAGGTATAGTTTAGTTAGAGGAAAGTACAGCATAATGATTATGATCACAGATCTGGAATCAAAGAGATTTGGGCATGAATTCATTTTTTTTCCATTTACAAGCTATGTAGATTTTTTTTTAGTTTTAAAAATTACTTATTGGAATTAATATATAATCGTACTGAATATTAAAACATGCTTGGTTATAAATGGATAAGCATTTACTTTAGAAAATTAAAGGAAAATCTATTATGTGGGTAACACTCTTTAAATATCATAACTAATTTATGTTATAAATGTTAGAGCTGCTTTACCTTGCAGATGCATAAATTCAGCTATGCATCAACAAGTTAAAGAAACTTGGAAGAAAACAGTCAAATAAAAGCGTTATTTAATTCTGGATTAGAACTGAATATTTTAAATATTTCTTTAGACTATTCTGCATTTTCTGAATGTCCAGTGTTTAGTATTGTGTTGGCCAAAAAGTTCATTCAGGGTAAAAACATGAATGAACTTTTTGGCCAACACATGTATCTAACTTCAGCAATGTTTTCTATTTATCTTCTTGGTAAATTTTGTTATATTTTTAGGTTTGATTTCCTTGTTGTTACCAAACCAAACTTGATTCTCCTGGTCTGTACACAGTAAAGCCAATCTACTGACTGGAGCTGTGGTGAAGAAAAGTTCAGTTGGGCTCCAAAATCACTGCAGATGGTGATTGCAGCCATGAAATTAAAAGACACTTACTCCTTGGAAGGAAAGTTATGACCAACCTAGACAGCATATTCAAAAGCAGAGACATTACTTTGCCAACAAAGGTCCATCTAGTCAAGGCTATGGTTTTTCCAGTGGTCATGTATGGATGTGAAAGTTGGACTATGAAGAAAGCTGAGTGCCGAATAATTGATGGTTTTGAACTGTGGTGTTGGAGAAGACTCTTGAGAGTCCCATGGACTGCAAGGAGATCCAACCAGTCCATTCTAAAGGAGATCATTCCTGGGTGTTCTTTGGAAGGACTGATGCTAAAGCTGAAACTCCAATACTTTGGCCACCTCATGTGAAGAGTTGATTCATTGGAAAAGACCCTGATGCTGGGAGGGATTGGGGGCAGGAGGAGAAGGGGACGGCAGAGGATGAGATGGCTGGATGGCATCACCGACTCGATGGACATGAATTTGGGTGAACTCCGGGGGTTAGAGATACACAGGGAGGCCTGGCGTGCTGCAATTCATGGGGTTGCAAAGAGTTGGACACGACTGAGCAACTGAACTGAACTGAACTGAGAGTTCAATGATTGTTGCAAGGTAGAAAAGGAGTCTGGGACAGCTAATGGATGAAAAGACTCAAACTCTTCAATGGGTTTCAGGAAAGCATTTTTAAAGTCAAGCTGATAATACTACCTATTAGACTCTTATTGATGATGAAATATGAATAGAATTGATGAAAAATATGCCACTTTTCAAATCCATTGAGAACACCATATCTCTAAGCCCTCTCCTACACAATTTATTCCATTTCAGATTTTTATCTTTAATTCTTCACTATGAGAACAAAATTCAGCAACTTTAAGACAAGTCTAGATGTTTCTTTCCATTTTTGGAAAGAAATTTTCTTTGTTATGGTTTTCCACAATTTGATTATCATGTGCCTTGAAGTGGTTTGTGTTTTCTCCTTGGGGTTCCTTGAGCTTCTTGAATATTTTATCATAAAGAGATTTTATGCCATGCTGCTGCTAATTTGCTTCAGTTGTGTCCAACTCTGCGACACTATAGACTATAGCCTGCCAGATTCCTGTGTCCATGGGATTCTCTAGGCGACAATACTGGAGTGGCTGCCCCTCCAGGAGATCTTCCCAACCTAGGGATTGAACCCTGCTCTTTTACATCTCCTGCATTGGCAGGCTGGTTCTTTACCACTATCACCCAGGAATATGGAAAAGACTCTTTATTTTATTTTGAAACCTTTTTTAAGTGCCCCCCTGGCATGCAGAGGGGCTTCCCTGATCATTCAGCAGGTAAAGAATCTGCAGTTAAGTACCACAAGAGAGTCCTGCAAAGTTGTACATCATCAGGGTGACACAAGTTATTTCTTTTCTTCTGAAAAACAATTCATAGTTACTACTTTTCACCTCCACATTAGTTTGTTTTTTGTTTTTTTTGTAGCATACAGCTGAACTTATGCTTAATAGAAGTGGGATTTTAAACAATGGCCTACCAGAGCTTCCTTAAAGGCCATGAACATACTTAAAATTGAGCCAGTGGGATTTATCCTATGGAATGCATTCATTTCTGAAAATTTCTGATCAGGAGGGTGAAGATGAAGTTGGGGGCTCATTATCTGCAGGGGTTGAACATAGTCCCAGTTTGGGATAGAAAGAGAAGGATGAGTACAGGCCTAGGAAGAATAAAAGCAGCCAGAGGGTTGTGTACCTGTGGGCAAATTGTTTAACACCTTGAAACCTCAGTTATTTCACATATAAAGTGGGGGCAGTGATACCTCAGAGGGTTGTTATAGGAATTAAATGAGAACAGATTACTAGTGTGTTAGATAGTACACAACGCATGCAAAATGTTCCAGAAATTGTAATAGCTTTTATAGTTTTATTCTTAGGATCAGAGTCTCACAGCTCCTCTGAATAAAATGACAAAGTAGTGAGATTGTTTTCTCAGCTAGTAGTGTTGAATTTTTAAAATGTACACTTGCATTTTAACTTTCAAATATGGCAGGTTATAATAAGAAACACCAGAAAACATTTAACTATCGATTAGCTGTCCGGTGGGTCTCATTAAGAAGTGCAAGTCTTTGTGGTTGTATGTTATTCTCATGCTGATATTTAGACTAACCAATAAAATTGTAAAGACATTTTGTATGATTCTCAATGATATGTATTTCTCTTTTCTATGGATGTGTGTATAATTTAAATGCTTTCATATATGCAAGTTAATTAATTTTATTAAATCATGGAACCAAATAAAAATAGCAATTGAGAAAATAGAGTAAGGAAAGCTTTACATGTGGAAAGTTTCAAAGCATATAAGGATTCTTTTTATCATATGGGGCAAACTGTTTTTTTGAGGAAAGAAATCAAATCTTAATATATTTAAGTAAAACGAAACTTCTAAAGCAAAAAAAAAAAAATTATGACTTGAACACATAGTCTAACATTGTTGTTTTTATTTGTTGGTTTTGCTCTCCCTAGAGATTTTCTGAAGACTGAATTTAGCTGAGCTTGACATTCAGGATCTTTCTTAAAGAACAACAACTCACTTAACATTACTTACTTAACATTGTTCTGATTGTTCTGAGTCATTGTTCATGACTCACCATTCTTACTGCAAAAGACTTTGTTCTGCTCTGCACCCAAACTTGTTTCAGTGTTGCTGTTATTATTTTTCTCATCAGAAATTCTTTTCTCATAATCTAGACTAAAAAAAAAAGTCTCAATACAGTGTACTAACACATATATATGGAATTTAGAAAGATGGTAACGATAACCCTGTATGCGAGACAGCAAAAGAGACACAGATGTATAGAACAGTCTTTTGGACTCTGTGGGAGAGGGAGAGTGGGGGATGATTTGGGAGAATGGCATTGAAACATGTATAATATCATATATGAAACGAATCGCCAGTCCAGATTCGATGCATGATACAGGATGCTTGGGGCTGGTGCCCTGGGATGACCCAGAGGGATGGTACGGGGAGGGAGGTGGGAGGGGGGCTCAGGATGGAGAACATGTGTATACCCGCGGCCGATTCATGTTGATGTATGGCAAAACCAAAACAATATTGTAAAGTAATTACACTCTAATTTAAATAAATAAATTTATAATTTAAAAAAAAAAGTATTCTGAAACAATGCTTTTCTTTACTCTTTTTTTAATACACCCACAATAAGAGTATTTATAAAAATTCAGTAAATAAAGATTATAGATATTTGCTCACATGTAAGCATATGCACATACCATCTACTTTATATGTGAATGTAATCCAATCTATTTCTGTTCTATTCCATCTTGCTTTATGTCACATTGTTTGATTTAAAAGTAAGTTTTAGAGGATTCTGTTTATGAAGGAAAATGGATGCCCCCTAAATCCACGTCTTTTCATATGTATTCCGCAAACCAAACAGATTAACAAGTTGAACAAATAAAAACATCCATAATTCATGCTAGGAGACCTAATCATTCTTTCTCCTTCCCTCCTCACTTCACATGTAAGTAGAGAAATTAATATCCACAACTAAAAAAGCTAGCATTAGAGGGTGTTGTGGTACAAAGTGTGTTTTGACACAGATACATATATGATCAGAAAGACCAGGGACTTGTTAGGTTTGAATTCTGAAATCAAAACTTGGACTAGACTGCAATGCTAGAAATTAATCACCAATGAGGCCAAAAAAGGAGAGAACTTCAGATGGTTGGTGGTGTATGTAAGGGAAGGAAGCAAGAAGAAAAATAAATCTTCTAGAGATAAAAGAGGAGGAGGAGGAGGAGAATGACCCCATGGACTGTAGGCTACCAGGCTCCTCTGTCCATGGGATTCTCCAGGCAAGAATACTGGAGTGGGTTGCCATTCCCTTCTCCGGAGGATCTTCCTGACCCAGGGATTGAACCCCAGGCAGATTCTTTATCCTCTGAGCCACCAGCAAAGCCTGAAAAGAAGTGGAAGTCACAGAGATTCTCCCTGCAAAATAAAGCTGCCATTGTAGAAACTGCACTTCTCTGTAACAACAGAAGAGGGCGAACTTGAACCAAACAATATAGTAAACATCCCAGACTGCTCATCTGTACTTGGTGTTGCTTCTTCTGTAAATCATGAGACATTTCTCAATGGACAGAAAACTGCTTGCAGAATACATAAACAACAATAAAAATAAAACAGAAAGTGAGAATTACGAGATTTTTAGCTAATGAGTAGCTCTTCCGGGGGGGAGAAAAAACCAAAACCCCAAATCTCCAAAAAAAAAACAAAACAAGGGAACATATCAATCTATACTAAACATCCTTAAACAATCACTTGTATGTATATAGTAAAAGAGACTGTTTCAAGTAACACATTCAAAAACTTAAATCACAGGTGGATAATATGGTTAATAGGATGTAAGAGCTGGCAAACTCATAAAAGATATTCCAGTATCTTTCACGGATGAAAAATACAAAATCATTTCACATAAGGCCAAATTACACAGCACACACACACGGACAAACTAGATTCAACTGAAAACATAGGAAAGATCATTCAGTGAAGGCAGGAAACAAGAAATAAAAAATACATAAGCAAATACCATTAGAGTGGGAGTGATAACTATGGAAGGAAAGTCCATACATTTACAGTGAGGTCCTACAAAGAATAAAACAAAATAATGAAACAAAGTTAATGTTGAAAACTATACTCCAAAGACCATTTCCAAGAGAAATAAAAGATCTGTATTTTCATATTGAGAAGATCTGCCATGTAGTTCGGAAAACTGACCTACAAGGACATGGAGATTTACTCTGAATAAAATTAGTAGACTTTAAAGATAAAACAATAATCTGAATCTCCAGGGGGAAAAAAGTGTTACTAAAAAAGCAACACAAAACTCAAAAAGAAATCATAAATATTTTCTATGTTTGGCTGTCATAAGGCACCACCTCCTTCACCCTCACAATTTCTTTGTTTGTTCTTTAAGTAGAAAACACAAGACTGAAAGTAATAGATGAAAAACTAGTATACCTGCACAAAATAAACCAAGGAAGTAATGATAACTATTTTAATATCAGACAAAGTTGTTTGAATGTTTAAAGTATAACGAAAAATAGAGATTTTTCTTACTAATGAAATGGTCAATTTTATAATTGAAATAGATTAACTTGTAAATCTCAAGTATTATATGAACTAATTTGACAAAGTTTGTAATTGACAAATTCCTTGAAAAATATATCAAAAAGTAAAGGAAAAATAGAAAACTATTACATATCCTATACCTATGAGATAAATCTACAATAAAATTATTCTTACAAACAAAATTTCTGAAGAGCTTCACTGTTCAAATTTTCCAAATATTTGAAAAATACAAATAATATGAATAGTCCAAATATAAATAAGCAAAAAATAGCACTTCTAAACTGATTTTATGAGTCCAGCATAATTAATATCAACATCTAAAAAGGGCATTACAAGAAAAACTTAAAGCAAGGCAGTTATCTCTCAGAAATATAGATGCGAAAGTAAATTGAAATCATCAATATATAAAAACAACTATTATGACAAAGAAGTTTATTTTAAGAATGGCTAACATGTTTAGAAGTTCAGGCAGATTCTTTACCACTGGGTCCTGGGGGAAGCCCCAATAGATATGTGAGTATTTGTTTTATCCCTTGCTTTATTCCAGTGTCTCATTGAACTTTCTTTTTTAAAGGAGAAAAGGTAGAGGGAGGAGGTTGACAAGAGTCAAGCCAAATGATCAATAGGACATTCAAAAAACAGAGTATGGATAATAAATAAGATTTTAAGGGTAAATGCTGGGACAGAATTGGCAGTTTTCAAAATTTGAATTCCTTCATTAGCTATTAAAAACTCACAGAATTCAACTCATAAACTTGAGAAAATCATTTTTAAGAAATTCATCATCAAACTCTATCTGAGTCAGATATTCTTCTCATCCCATATCCAGATTCTGAAACTAGAGGCGTCTTTGTAATAGAAAGACCCTCTCATGATCTGACTCATTTCGGTTCAGTCCAGTCCCTCAGTCGTGTCCAAAATTCTTTGCAACCCCATGGACTGAAGCATGACAGGCTTCCCTATTCAACACCAACTCCCAGAGCTTGCTCAAACTCATGTCCATTGAGTTGGTGATGCCATCCAACCATCTCATCCTCTGTTGTTCCCTTCTCCTCCTGCCTTCAATCTTTCCCAGCATCAGGGTCTTTTCCCAATGAGTCAGCTCTTCACATGAGGTGGCCAAAGTACTGGAGATTCAGCTTCAGCATCAGTCCTTCCAATGAACACCCAGGACTGGTCTCCTTTAGGATGGACTGATTGGATCTCCTTGCAGTCCAAGGGACTCTCAAGAGTCTTCTCCAACACCACAGTTCAAAAGCATCAATTTTTTTCGTGCTCAGCTTTCTTTATAGTCCAATTTTCACATCCATACTTGACCACTGGAAAAACCATAGCTTTGACTAGAGGGACCTTTGTCAGCAAAGTAATCTCTCTGCTTTTTAGTATGCTGTCTAGGTTGGTCATAACTTTCCTTCCAAGGAGCAAGCATCTTTTAATTTCATGACTGCAGTCACCCTCTGCAGTGACTTTGGAGCCCAAGCAAATGAAGTCTCTCACTGTTTCCATTGTTTCCCCATCTATTTGCCATGAAGTGATGGGACTGGATGCCATGATCTTAGTTTTTTTAATCTTGAGTTTTAAGCCAACTTTTTCACTTTCCTCTTTCACTTTCATCAAGAGGCTCTTTAGTTCCTCTTCACTTCCTGCCATAAGGGTGGTGTCATCTGCGTATCTGAGGTTATTATTTCTCCCAGAAATCTTGATTCCAGCTTGTGCTTCATCTATGATCTGACTAGCCAGTGATATTCCTCTGGTTGCTATGGACTTCCTTTCCTCAGCTTGACTTTCCTTTGTATCGTATGTATTATGTTATTATTTTGCTGGCAGTTTTTGAATGTGATAAAAGAAGACCTGCCAAGATAAAGCTAAAGATACATTTCCTCTCTCTTTTCTAGCTATACCCTCTGCCTCTTTCTATGTTGTCTTGTGATAATTCAATATATAAAAAGTACAAAGCTATACAATGGTTTTTCAACTAAAATATTTTTTTCTCTCAAAAATTAAACATATGTCTTAACATATATATTTCTAGGCTTGGCTCTTCACTTGTTATTGAAATATAAAAGCAGTATCTACTGTGACAAGTGTCTTAAGTATTTTAAATTGCCTCTGATTAAATTTTGTATATATTAAAACAAGATAGAATGTTTAAAAGATTCTGGTAATCAGTGACCATTTAATATATTTTTATTAACAATATAACAAATGAGTTTACCTGGGCAAATGGTCAACTATAGAGAATTTGTTATATAATTATTTTATGTAAAGATAAAGGACAGATTAAACTGTTTTATGGTGTAAAAGTAAAAATAGTGATTATTTCTGTGTGGCGTATGAAGCACTGCCATGAAAGATTCACTAAGAAACTTTGTATATCTGGATTGTGTTTTTGATTACACAGGTATATACATGTGTCAAAAACTCATCAGCTTATACAATTAAGAGCTATGCACTTTACTGAATATATATTTATCTCGGTAAAATTAAATTAATATAAAACGCCAAATACATTAGTCCCATTCATAAACTTGGATTTCAAAAACAGTTTGAATTGTTGTTAAATTACACCTATTTACATATAAGATGAATAATTACTATCAAGCTGACTTTTCTCCAGGAATAGAATGCTTATTTAATATTTGAAAGTCAATTTAATTCACTAAATTAAATGCTAAAAGGGATGGCTATTTTAATAAACTAAGAAAGCTACTTAATCAAGTTAAGGGCCATTTGGAATACAAGTCTTTAGCAAACCAAGTAGAAGAGAAATTGGTTAATCTGATGAAAGGTACTATTACAAGATATCATAGTTAATTTTAAAATGCTCAAAGCTAAGATAATGAACAAGAGACAGGGTATCTACTGTTATCACTTATACTTAACATTCTACCATTCCTAGCCAGGACAATAAAGCAAGAAAAATATATAATGACAATTGGTAAATAGAGAGGAAGAATAGATCTGCTGTCACCTCTCATCTCTAAATCACATGGCTGTGGATTTGGAAGAATACAAGTCTTCAGATAAACCGTTAAGTTGATGAATAGATTGCCACTTTAAATTGTGTTTCTATACACAAACATCAGTCTCAGATTTTAAATATGAAAGATTATAAATTAAGAATATAACAAAAGTATAAAATACATGTATATTTATAATTGCATAATTTGAGAGACATCAAAGATAAGTAAAGGAGGGAATGTCATGTTCATTAATTAGAAGCTTTGAGTTTGTAAGTGTATCAGTTATTTTCAAATTGAGCAATATTTTCATTGCTCTTGATTCAAGTTCAAGTTTTTTTATTTGAACATTAGCAGTCAGATTTTAAAATGTATATAAAAGTAAGAAAGTTCAAATTATCCAAAACAAGATTTATTGTTGTTCAGTTGCTTAGTCGTGTCCAACTCTTTGTGACCTGTGGATGGCAGCTTGCCAGCCTTCTCTGTCCTTCATCAACTCCCAGAGGTTGCTCAAACTTATGTCTGTTGAGTAGGTGATGCCATGTAACCATTTCATCCTCTGTTGTCCCCTTCTCCTTCTGCCTTCAATCTTTCTCAGTATCAGGGTGTTTTCTAATGAGTCAGCTCTTTGCATCATGTGGTCAAAATATTGAAGCTTCAGCATCAGTCCTTTCAATGAATATTCAGGATTGATTTCCTTTAGGATTGACTGGTTTAAAACGAGCTTAAATAAGAACAAATTTGTAGGAATTATTCTACCAGCAGTCAAGACTGTGTCTTACCAATTTATTGTCTCTCAGCTCCAGATTCACCCATCTGTTTCCTGAGTTTTTGATCCTGCAGTTGGATCATGTAAATATTTATCCTTTGCCTGCTGGCTTAATATCAGATTTTGATGCTATTAAGCCTGAGGGGATGCTGTTAGGACAAATCTGGAGAAGGCATTTTGCTGTCTGGTAGTGGGATGATTTTGTGTTTCTTTTTCCTGTTTGCCAGCTGGTGAATTAGAGTGCAGGGGACTCATAAGATCAGCATTCAGTGAAGCAGCCATCAAGGACCCATAGTAGTCAACTTGCGCTGTACATTTTTTTCCCTGCTGTCTTCTTCTTTTTTTTTTTTTTCACACTCCTTTATCCTAAAAGTTGTAGCTGCTTTCTACATTTGATACTTTTGAGACCCTTGGAATCCTGCTCATCTCCTTTATTTATAGCATTTCTTCATAATAAATTTGTCTTGTTTCCTCAACTGCTAAGTCACTTCAGTCAGAATCTATATAAAACCAAGTCAAAATATACAGTAATTAAGAGTCTTACTAGTGCAAATAGAACCCAATAAATCCACTGATGAGCATAGAGAATCCTAAACTAGATACCTGTGTATTAAGGACACCAGTTTAAAGCAGAAGTGACATTTCAGAGCAGTGGAACATGCAGTCCTGAATAATTTGCTCTGAGGCTATTTGGAAACAAACATTAAATTTGACCCCTAACTGAAAATGTTCTCAAAAATCAACTTCAGAAGAACTGTTGATCAAAATGTGAAAGCAAATCAACACACCTTCTAGAAGATAATATAGGGCAATATCCTTGAGAGCCCAGGAAAATATTTCTTAACCAGGACCCAAACTGCACATTCTAAAATCGAATATGAAAAGAAACCAATGAAAATAACTATAAGTCAAATTGATAAATAAACAACAGCAAGACAAAAATTTTTTTCAAGTCCATTTTAAACATAGCATCCGAATTATATATCCTGATGGAATTTTTGGCCTTCCCAGGTGGTGCTAGTGGTAAAGAACCCACCTGCCAATGCAGAAGATGTAAGACATAAGGGTTTGATCCCTGGGTTGAGAAGGCATGGCAACCCACTCTAGTATTCTTGCCTGGAGAATGCTCTGGACAGAGGAGCCTGGCAGGCTACAGTCCATAGGGTCATACAGGGTAGAACACGACTGAAGTGACTTAGCACACAAAAATGGGATTTTTATAAAACACAGACATGAATATAAATTGTCTTTAATAACAGAAGCAAAACACAAAAAAATAAACAGTTTTAATATTGTTCTAATATCAGTGCTAAATCATCACTAGAAATTTTCTTCCAGAAGAACATGTGCTAATACTCTGGAATTTTCATGTAATACTGATTTCATCCATTCACATTTATTCAACAAATACCTAGTAAATGCAACTTAGATATTAGGATTTTAGCTACTCAAGTAGTAAGCAGATATCATGGGAAAGCAGTGTATCAAGTATCTATTGCCACTGTAAATTACAATGTCCCGATATAAATGACAAAGTCTCAGCTGCAGATATTCATTCAGTTTACAAGTTTATGGATTAGCAAGGATCAGCTGGACATAACTAAATGGGTCTGCTTCAAGGAGTGGGTCTGGCCGGACATTCTCTGAAGTTTGGACTCTTTATATATGTTCCGCATGTGGTTGCTCTGTGGTCCTGACTGGGGAGCAGAAGCTATCCAGGTCTTCTTATGAAGCTATCAGAGTTGAAAGGGACATAAGCCCAATTGTACAGACATTTTTGCTGCCTGTTAACATTTCACTGGCCACAGCAAGTCACAAGGTTGGATTCAGAGTAAAGCTATGGGGAAGCACACTCCATCTACTTTGTGAGAAGGACATGAAAATTACATGAGAAAGGATATAGATAAGGGGAAAAGGAAGGGCCACCTTGCCAATTTACTGCAGGCAGTGTAGCCACATAATACTGCACACCATTGCTTAATTCCAACGTTAACCATAGTATGGCAATAGGATTTCAGTACCTGTAGAGCCTAAGAGATATACAAGTGTTTATAGGATTAAGGATTTGTTAGCCAGTGAGTCCGGAGAAGGCGATGGCACCCCACTCCAGTACTCTTGCCTGGAAAATCCCATGGACGGAGGAGCCTGGTAGGCTGCAGTCCATGGGGTCGCTAAGAGTCAGACACGACTGAGCGACTTCACTTTCACTTTTCACTTTCATGCATTGGAGAAGGAGATGGCAACCCTCTCCAGTGTTCTTGACTGGAGAACCCCAGAGACGGGGGAGCCTGGTGGGCTGCCGTCTATGGGGTCGCACAGAGTCGGACATGACTGAAGCGACTTAGCAGCAGCCAGTGAGTCAGGCGCAGGGTTACTTGTGTTTTTTTGTTTTAAGATATTGATGTAGTTTGACTAAATTTTATCTGTCATAATAGAACCCATGGGTAAACTGTACTGTGTAGTACTTTTCATAGTTACGTTTAAAGCTGATGTAGAGAACAGACTTATACTTACCAGGGAGTAAGGGGTAGGGAGGGACAAATTGGGAGAGTGGGATTGACAAATCCACACTACTATATATAAAATAGATAACTGATACTGTAAGGACCTACTGAATTGCACAAATCATTCTACTCAATATTCTGTAATGACCTGTTTGGGAAAAGAATCCAAGAAAGAGTGGATATGTGTATGCATGGCTGATTCACTTTGCTGTGTACCAGAAACTAAAGCATTGTAAACAACTGTACTCCAGGAAAAAGTAAAAGAAAAAAAACAAAACAAAACGAATTCATGTTTGGCATTGGCAACTTAGATTCATCCACCATTTCCTTTCCAGCTGTCTATGATGAAGTGTCTTTAAGCTATCACCTGGTTTGAGTTTAAAAACATATAGTGACCTAGTCATATCCACAGTTGTGCTAATTAGCTTCTTTTAGATGTAATTTCTGTTTCTCATCCTACCTATTTCTATCACCACTGACAACAAACTAATAAAAATAATAAATATTCACTGATGTCATGAAATAATCAAAACAACCAAATTGCCGTATGCATTAAAAGAATGCCAAGAATCTCAGTAGTCTTTCCCTAGAGCTTTGGAAATGAATTAAATATCCAATAGATCTTGGGCTGCTTTTTTTTTTTCTTAATATAATCCTGCCTGAAGGCTGGAGAATGGATTAGATGAGGTCCATGGCTGGAGTGATTCATGATAATACAGTGATGGATGAGAATTGACAGTTTACAACTTATTTTTTTTTCAGTTGTCACAAAAAAAAAAAATAACTAGAAGTCGGTGTTTAGCATGGCTGCCAAACCCAGCAAAAGCAGCAGGCAAAACAGTAACAAAAACAGATGACAAATTCCCTGTGGAAATGCACTTGCTTGGCAGCCACTATAGGTAATGTCAGTGAACAGGTGAAGTGGGAGTAGGAGCCTATAGGAGACAGTGCGTGTGAGCGGGTTCCCTCATCTTCTGTAATCTGATGTGTTTTTCTTCAATCATAAATTGTATCATAAGTCAATCATAAAATAATAGCAAGCTAGTGTGATTAAAAAAAAAAACTTGTCTTAAAATTTTTTTTGTTTGTTTTTACTTTGAAAGAAACATAGTTAATTAATTTCTCTCCCCTTTCCCCTAGGCTATGTCGATTTCATCTTTACCACATTCTGTTAAATGTCATTTATTGGCAATAAAGAACATGCTATATTTTGTTAAATTGAAAACAAACTTGTCTTTAGGAATGAAAGAGATAGTTAGAATAGACAATTACTGCTCAGACAAGTTAAATACTGCTCAAATCATTACTTTAAAAACTGAGAATTTTAAACAAACAGCTTTCAGTTTGGTAGAGGGTCAGATGTCTTAATAGTCTTTCAGAAATAAAGTAAGCGGCTTGCGATCATATTAACACTTGTGACAATTAAATTTTCCTCTTTATAGCAAGGACATTCAAAATTTAAGTGAATATGACTTCAGGCCAGTTACTCTGCTTCAGTTCCTTCTTTTATAAAAATCACTAATAGTATCTGTCTCAGACAATTGTGAGCATTGAATCAGATAAAATTTAAACCACTGACATAAAGTATGTACTCAGTATTTTTAAATGCTATTATTATTACAATCATCATTGAATATATTATTATAAACTATAATAAACATGTTTACCTTTTAGAGTGTGAATTTTATTATCATAGTAAACAATTTTCACAATGAATGAATCAGCAATTGAATCACTGCTGGTTCTATAGAGCACATCTAAATCAGAAGATATGACTAATGATTATGCCTTTTAAGGAAATGGTATGTGTGCCACATGTCCTGACAATTTCTGTCAAATCGATAGAAGACACACACTCTTGCTATTTTATGTTTTTTTTTTTTTTACAATTTATTTTTAGTCTTTATCTTGTTAATAATTTTTAGCATTTACCATTTGTAAATATATAAAGGAAATTATAGAGTTGGATAAGCTTCATAGTCACTGAAAAATATTCTTTGAAATGTGAATGGGGAGATAGAGAAGTGAGAAGAAGCAATGTGTGGAAAATATGCATGTGATTACAATAAGGAAAAGCAAAAAGGGGTGTGAGAAAGTAGTCAGTAGGTATTTGTCTAGTGCTCATGTATGTCTGTATTAGTTTCCTATTGCTGCTGAAACACATTACTGCAACCTTATGGCATAAAACAATGTGAATTTATTATCTTACAGTTCTGAGTGTTAAAAGTGAAATGGATTCTCAAGACTGTATTCCTTCTAAAAGCTCTAGGGGAGAATTTGTTTCCCTTGCCTTGCCCAGCATCTAGGGGCTACTTACATTCCTTGGCTTCCTCCCTTTTCAAAGCTGGCTCCGTAGCATCTTCTCTCCTCTCTGATATTTGCTCCTTTCCTTGCATCCCCTCTTTGTGATTCTGATTCTCCTACATCCTTCTTACGAAGACTTTTGTGATTACATTGGACCCATGCAGATAATCCAGGATAATCTTCCCATATCAAGATCCTTAATTTAACCACACTTTACAAAGTCTCTTTTACAAGTAGGGGAACAACGTATTCACAAGTTCTGGGGTTTTGGATATGGACATCTTTTGGGTAGAGATGAATGCTTTCCAGTGCAAAGGCATTCTGAGGACAATCTGGAAAATAAATGTTGAATAAAGTTCAGTGTTTTTTTTTTTTTTTTCCTAAGAAAGAAAGAGAAGGGAAAGGAAAGACGAAATAAACAAATGTTATAAATCTCTGCAAAATTACTAGCAGGACTAATTGAGGAAAACTATAGTAGTGGGGAATTTTTGAGAATTTTAGTGATTTTTTCGAGAACTTGCTGTGGGTAGTTTAGAGAAATAGGCATTAGAGAACTTGCTATAGTATATCTATTTGTATCACTAACCATTTCATTTCTCCTTGCATATAATATATTTTCAAGTATAAGAGTAACTTTCCTCTATAGAAAGATTTCCACTCCAAAAATGTACAATTTGAAGACCTGGATTGAATTAGTTAACGCTTTAACTCCTTTTTGTCATAATAATCCCAAGGATACTCCCAAAGTGTCTATACACATATGTATAGCTAGCCTCAACTATGATATGTTCAAGGAAATGTTGATAGCAAAAATGAAGCTTTATTAAGGACCCATTTTTAACATAATGACTTATATTGCTAATCTAAAAATAAATGTCCAATGTAAAGATGGCAGTACAATTCTTTATTCCTGATATGGTTATTTTCAAGTGAATGATATTTACTAAGATGTTTTAAATAGTGAAGTTAATCCAGTTGCCATATGGAGGTAGGAGAGAGCCAAATGTGAGTCCCTTTAATGCTCTCTGTTAAAGTGTTATGACAGAAGAGATGGCCTTGTTCATAAGATAAATTATTTCCCACTAAAATAGCTGAAACCCAGTGTCACTTAATTGCCATCTGCATTAGGATAGATTAAACACAATCCAGAAAATTCTATATATATAAAAACAAAATGTTGTACACTCAATTTAGTAGATTCCCAACATCTCTGAGAAACAGTGATCACACATAGTGATTTACTTGTGTTTATTCTTTTCAAGAAAGTGCTTAAATTTAACTATTGAGCATATTCATTAATCAAAATAAATAGTTAAACATTTTTGTGTTTATATCACTATGTCCACACCATACCAAAAAAGACTAATATGAATCAGTAATTATTGGGTATACTTGTGTGTGTGTGTGTATATGTGTGTGCTCAGTCATGCCCAACTTTGGAAAGTAATAATGTTTATAAGATTCAGTGTTCTTATTATGTTCAGTAAGTATGTCATTATCCTGCTCTATGAGAAAGATAGTCAGTAGAGGATAAATAACTTGCTCAAAGGGGTATACTTAATAAGTGTCTTAGGTAGTCTTTTTCCAAGAGCCATGCAATTAGCTATTTTTCTGCATAAGCTCTTCAGAATAGTATGCATTTACTTACATAGTGAAAAGGTTTTAGTACTGTTATTATCATTATTTTAATTATTGTATTGGCAAAAAAGTCCATTTGGATTTTGCCATAAAATCCAATACTTAATAATATATGAAGGGATAAAAATTACCTCAGGTCAGTGCTGCCTTTACCAATGCTGTCTGGGTAGGGAGGCTATAGAGGATTTCCTAGTCAGACCTTCAGCGTATTGTGTTATGTATCAGATTTCTGTTTTCTATTTCTGCTTTCCCTATCTTGGATTCTGTCAGGTCAGTTGTGGCATTTAAGCAATTTCAGGGTGTAGTGAACCATGGACTAAATTTCCATAAATATTCTAGATGGAGACAGGTAAAATAAAGATGTCTACAGACGCGAATGCATGTGAACATGTTCGTTTAAAAGTGTCTCTCTCTCTAACTATTCTACCTTTGGGGTATAAACCATGTATTAGTTATCAAGCTATCACAGCATAGTATTTTCAGTTATAGCTTATCAGTATACCACATAATTTAAAGTACAATGGTAGGAATATAAATGATAGTCCTCACATGTGGGCTCCTAATTTGTTTTTCATCATAAACAATATTTTTCCCCCATTCCCTCCAGTGGTGAAAGGAAATAAAATTCCCTATTCCAGTTCTCTTAATAGAAGCTTCTCTGTCTCCAGGCTTCTGAGATATGTGTACTCAGATGATTGTACATAGTTGGATCATTCATGATGAGCAAGCATTTTCCAATAAAAAATTTTCTCAGCATGGGTTTATTCATACTCTGGATTAAAAAGAGTTGTTTCAAGATGTAATATACACTTACAATAAATTTATATTTGAAAAAAGCATTATATTTATAACATTTTTAGGTACCATTAAGAAGGAGCCATCAATTTTAAAGATTGAAACTGTTTCTTTAAATATCAAGCATCCACTTGATATGCTGTGAATGATGCCTCATCTAATATATAAGCTTTTGTGTCACCATTAGCGTAGATTTAAAACACTTCTCACTCTCCTCCCAAACTTTGAATTTATTTACAAAGCTCTATCACATTTTGTTGACTCAAGGAAGTGAATTAAAGTGTTTACTAATGCCATTAATGAAAATGAGGTTGTGATAAATGGAGATGCTTGTGACATGGATCATTGTGCTAATGATCAATATCCACAGGTTCGCACAAGTTACAGCTCTTACAAAAGAAAATTAGCTAATGCCGATTACAATTTATCAAGGTGCCATTGCTAGCTAGTGTGCTGTAAATGCATTAATAATAACTTACAACAGGTTAGAATGTAAAAAGGTCCAAATAGCCAATTTTGCAAATGGGATGCTAATTTGGAATTTAAAGAAATATGCACATAACTGAGACATATGAAAGAGCAGTGTGAGGTGAATAGTTTACGTATATTTTTTCTTTCCATTAGTCAACTGAGGCCAGTTTTTTCTCAGAATTATTTTGTCAGAGAAAATCAAATTCTGGAAGTTTGGAGGTTTATTCAAAGCTAGTATTTAACTAGGAATCAGTTCAGTTCAGTTCAGTCACTCAGTTGTGTCTGACTCTTTGCGACCCCATGAATTACAGCACACCAGGCCTCCCTGTCCATCACCAAAGATATCTCTTAAAAAAAAAAAAAAACCCTGATGTTAAAAGTAAATATATTTTCTTATGGAATTCCTTAGAAATCAAGCTCGTTCAGCCATTGCTTTATGAGACAAAGCATAAACATTTATGAAATCTTGAAATATGAAATCCATTTAACTCATTCTAGTAAATAAACCTGCATAACACTCCTGCAAAGATAATCGATGGATGTAAGTTCAATGAATGTTTATATAATTGTTAATGAATATTCTTTGTCCCCTGCTTGTCTTCTTAGTGTTCCCGTAGATTAAATCCTTAAAAATGAGTCTATTTTCATCCTCAAGTGGTTTCTATTTTCCAGTTAGACTCTGACTTGCTATCAAATTCTTACCATCAAGAGTAGTTTCAGAGAACAAGTGACGCATACTGGGATTTTTGCATTGGGTTACTCACATTGTATAAAGAGCACAAGATGGCCTCCTTGGTTGTGAAAAAAAGGCATGGACACATGTCTCAGTCTCTCACAGGGCTTACGGCGCTGATGTATTTCTCACCATCTTTCAGTCTCTGCTGTATTATCATGAGATGTCCTGTAACAGGTTGACAAGGAAAGATAGGTCAAACTTGGTTTACAATTGGTGCCCATGGTTTTTTAGCATCAGACAGAAAAACACTGCTGCAGTTGGATCCATTCAGAGTGTGGCTCTGAAGGAAGGAAATTCTTCTACAGGGGAGGATTTCAGGCAGTATACCTTATTTTGGAGGGAAGATAACCAGAGGAATAAACCTACACTGATTAATTAGGAGAGGTTTGGTGTGTGCATCAGGACTTGAGAAAAACATGATTGTTAGAAAACAGGTGAGAGGAGCTGGTTTCAGCATCACTAAAATTTTCCCTGTTGGCTTTTCTTTGTAACCCAGGGCTGATGATAGCAGAGGCCATGACATATCTAGGCTCACTAAAAGTAGCAAGAATCATAGAGCTTGAAACCTGTAGAGGCTGGAAGTTGGTGCTTACTTGACTGAGGCTTTGTGCACAACTATTGGAGAGAAGGAAAGGATCAGAGTGCCAGTCTAGAGACTTGGGTCACAGAGAATTACAGAGATGACTGATGGAGCCTGGTAGTCAAGGGAAAAAGAGATGGTCAGCCAGCAAGAATACACCTCAGCTTGTTCTACAGAAAGATGTCAATGATGGAGCATTAGGAGCTTGAGTGTCACCATCTCTTTCCCACTTTCCTTTTATGAGATAATTTTCACACTTGGAACCCACTGAAGGGAGAAGAAACTTCATCTCCAAAAAGAAAAAATCTGTAATACCATAATAACTATAAATAATAATTCCATCAGTCCTTCCCCAAGGGTATCTGTGGCTGTTAACTTAAGTAACTATACACTGGGGAAAGAGAAATGCCCAGGCATCTCAAGGCCCACTAGACGCAGGGGCAAGTTGATATCCAGAGAACCAAAGTGGCATCATGGCCCCCTATTAGAATGCAGGCATGTGATTCCAGCTAATAGATGAAATCCTAGCCCATGTTAAGCTTATAGAGTGTTCATTTAAGTTTGCACACCCACTTGGTAGTATTTACCCGCTCAGAATGTGTAATTGGGATTGATATACTTGGTACCTTGTGTAACCCTGTGTTGTGGGATACAGGGCTATGAGGTTAGAAACCTCTGAAATGTCTGAAACTGTTCCACTTCCCTACATAAGAAAATAAAAAATAATATATTGTAGGGGGAGGAATGGAGGATATTGTGCTATCTTTAAATCTCTAAAGGATGCAAAATTATACTCCCCATCATACCTCCAAATATATTGGTGTTTAAGACATCATTTCGGTACCTGCAAAATCAGATGGGTCTTAGAGAACCAAAGTAGGCTACTACATGCTCTATGAAACAGTAGCCCAGTTTTAATATGTAAGAGAGTTTGACAATATTTTTTTCAAAATATTTGCAACGATCTTTAATAAGTTTTGCTGATAGATACATATATACATACACATGCTTGTATAAGTTTTCTTAGTTCACTGTACAATGTTTTGTTTGATAAGCCTTGCTAATTCATACATATGTAGTACACACAAATATACATATGTACATGCATGTAATAGATTTATTTTCTTAGTTCACTTTGTATCGTGAAGAGAAGAGTATCCTCTGCTTAGATCAGTGTGCGTCAGGATACTTCAGGATGTATTCATCTTGCTAATAGCTTTGCTTCCAAATTACAGCTCCCTTTTCATAGTCTCAGATAATTTTTAATTGTCCTAATCTGTGTTGAATTCAGATATGCTAGTGATAATATGCTTTGCATAAATTTTTCCATTGCAAGCAGTTGAATACACTTAGAAGAATTAATAAAATTGTAGTTGGAAATCAAATGAATTCAAGATGGCATAAGGAGTAAAGTTGTGACTCAATAACAAGATTGGTGGAGAAGTATCAATAACCTCAGCTATGCAGATAACACCACCCTTATGGCAGAAAGCCATGAGGAGCTAAAGAGCCTCTTGATGAAAGTGAAAGAGGAAAGTGAAAAACCTGGCTTAACCCTCAACATTCCAACAATGAAGATCATGGTATCAGGACCCATCACTTCATGGCAAAGAGATGGGGAAACAGTAGAAACAGTGACAGACTTTATTTTCTTGGGCTCCAAAATCATTGCAGATGGTGACAGCAGCCATGAAATTAAAAGATGCTGGCTCCTTGAAAGAAAAGTTATGACCAACCTAGGCAGCATATTGAAAAGCAGAGATATTATTTTGCCGACAAAGGTCTGTCTAGTCAAAGCCATGTTTTTTCCAGTATTCATGTATGGATGGGAAATTTGGACCATAAAGAAAGCTGAGTGCTGAAGAATTGATGCTTTTAACTGTGGTGTTGGAGAAGACTCTTGAGAGTCCCTTGGATGGCAAGATCAAACCAACCAGTCAATCCTAAAGGAAATCAGTCCTGAATATTCATTGGAAGGACTGATGCTGAAGCTGAAGCTCCAGTACTTTGGCCACGATGGTTAGAACTGACTCATTAGAAAATACCCTGATGCTGGAAAAGATTGAAGGCAGGAGGAGATAGGGACGACAGAGGATGAAATGGTTGGATGGCATCACCGAATAGATGGACATGAGTTTGAGCAAGCTTCGGGAATTTATGAAGGACAGGGAAGCCTGGTATGCTACAGTCCATGGGGTCGCAAAGAGTTGGACATGACTGAGCAACTGAACTGAACTGAAACAAGGATCACTTTAAGTGAGGGATTAATATAATGAGAAGCGTATTTCATTTTCAAAAGGCAGCTTGGCAACTGAGAGCTTTCAGAGAAATCTAGCTTAACAAAGAATCAGTTTAGATGGATTCAGGATGAATTGCACAGGTTTGCATTCTCAGGACAAAAAGAAAACCTCAAATTGGAAAACATAATTGAAAAATACTAAATTATATAGTTAAATTTATCAGAAATAAAACTGAGGGTAAATATTTGCCATCAGCTTATATTTTCATTGTGAGTTATTTTTATTCTATCTGTGCTACCAGTTAAAATGTTGGAATAGGGAGGTAGGTTCAAGAGGGTCTGGACATAAGTATGCCTATGGCTGATTCATGTTAGTGAATAGCAGAAACAAACACAATATTATAAAGCAATTATCCTACAATTAAAAATAAATTAAAATGTTTGGACAAAGTTATGACTGGGACAGATGTCTTTTCTGTATAACTTCAGAAAAAAATTTTTCATTACACAATGTATTTGCAGCTGTAAAGACATCAACCTTTTCCTCTGCAACTGAGTTTTCACTGCTTTATATTGACAACTCTATATAACCATTATTTTATAAAGCACAGCAAGAATTTTGAAAAGTGAAGAATTCATATGACTTACTTTAGTGGGGGGACTTGATAAAAATTTGTCGTAGCCTATCCACCATGTCTTTTCAGTGCTAGTATAAAGGAACTTGGGAGGAACAGGGGTAGATTTGATTGATAGTAACTTAAAAAAATTTGGCCAGTCCTTTCCTAAAAATTAAAAAGTATAAAATTGGACAGAATGGTTGAAAACAACCATAATATGTTCCCTGAAAAACGATGAAACAAACAAACTGAGAGGCATACATTTATAAAAACTGCCAACAGTTTCAGTAAGAGTAGCAAAGTCTATGACATTCTTTCCTGGTACTGGTCTAATCAAGTCCACCCAACTTTTGGCAGCAAGCATGGTAGTGTTACCTGGGTGGACTCTGGCCATGAGAATCAGTCCTGCTGCGAGAGGGGGTGGTTCCCTTTGGACCAATATAGTTAAAAACTCACATGGGTATCATAATTAGTAAAATTTACTAACTCATAGGAAATAAGATGAGTTTATAAATCTGTCAGCCAGAAGTCACAGTCACAGTTGGGGCAAGCTACAGACCTGCCAGAAATTTACTGAGCAGAGCTTAGAATGATAGGTCCACACATAAGTCATCCAAACCTGTCTTACTGATAGAAATCTACACACATGCAAAGGGAGAACTGAGAAAGCCTGGTGTACAGTTGAAGCCATGGAAGATAGAAAAATGACAGGAGTTCAACTGAGATTCCCAATTGACATATACACACAGGACTTGTGTTTTTTGAGTATAGTGTGTACATGCCAAATCAGTAGCTGACCACTAAAATATGAAGTAGAATAAATAATGTAAAATAAATGGCCAATGTTAAGGGGAAAACAGCAACAAAAACTGATCTTAAGTTAGCTGAATATTGGATTGAGCAGAAAGGGCATCAAGAAATTGTTAGAAATATGCTTAAAGTATTGGATAACACAATATTTCAAAAATTAAAGATATATTTGTAATGACTTAATAAATAGGAAATCTCAAAGGAGAAGTAAAGATAAAAAATGGGAATGCTATAGTTGAATAGTGTAATTCTAGAGTTGAAAAATGTGGTAGATTAATACAATGGTGGTTCCTTTCAGTTCCTCCCACCAAATCTTTTATTACTGAGTTAGAGGATTCTCTTACAGAATAATCCCCAGTAAAGATTTTTCTACCCCAGTTTAAAAATCACAGCTTGGTGGAGATACAAAGGAAATTGTTTTCCTCTGAAGGCTATTTTTCACAGCATTTGTGAAAAATACCGTTTTATCTCATTAAAGGCTGATCATCTCTACAAAATAAAAGTTGTGCATCTAAAGTTTATGGTCTGTTTTGTAAATGGCAGAATTACCGGGATGGAGAACAGACTATCATTTGCTGGCTGAGAGTGGGCTGAGGGGTGACTACAAAGGAACAATATGGGGACTTTTTTTGTCTTCACTCAATAATAAGATTTTATGCACTTGTGAGAATTCATACAGCTATACATCAACATAAGTTAATTTTACTCTGTTTGCATTAAAATATTATGGTCTATAATATTTTATCATTCAATGTTGAAATCTCCAAATGCATTTGAAACAAAAAAAAATTGGAAATTTTTAACTAAGGTCAACTTAATGAAATTTATCAGATTTAGAAAATAGCCAAAAACCTTTTTACATAGTAAAAGGCATTTTGAATACCTTTTGTATTTAGTGCCATCATCAATATGAGTATTTTTAACTGGCGTGCTGCAATTCATGGGGTTGCAAAGAGTCGGACACAACTGAGCGACTGATCTGATTCTGATCTGATCTGATAAGTTATTTTGGTCCTTTGCCTCTCACCATACCTGTAATGTTATTGAAGGTTACAAGGTCGCAACAGTTAAACAATTCTAACAGTTCTAACAGCTGTAGAGTATTCTACTTTTTCTCAGCTTTATTTCTCTTCTAAGAATGAGTGTTTCTCCTAATTTTATCCCAGGAGATTAGAAGATTAAAATTAGAAACCTGAGTGATTTATGCGTGTCTCTTTGTCTCTGTCTCTCTTATCTTTCTCTGTCTCTATTTCTGTCTTTCATTTTCCTCAGACTTATAGAGACCAAAACAATCACACGGGCGCTTCCCAGGTGGCACCAGTAGAAAAGAATCCACTTGCCAAAGCAGGAGACACAATAGATGAGGGTTTGATCCCTGGGTTGAGAAAATCCCTGGAGTAAGAACTGGCAACCCATTCCAGTATTCCTGCCTGCAAAATTCCATGGACAGAGGAGCCTGGCAGGCTAAAGTCCATGTGGTCGCAAAGAGTCAGACACGACTGAGCGCATGTGAGCAAAGACATGCACACACAAACAACAATCATAAAATTCTCTAGGTATCATTTCAAGCAAAACTCAGAGAAAGTCACTTTAAACCCCCCCTGTCCCCCAAAAAACACTGTTAAGCTAAGATCTGCTTATAAGTACCTTATAGTTGTTATTTTTTTTAATTTTTTGTTGTCTATTTCATTTATTTGTAATTAGACAATTGCTTCATACTGTTGTGTTAGTTTCTTCTGTACAACAACATGAATCAGCTATAAATATACATATATTCCCTCACTCTGAGCCTCCCTCCCACCCCCACCTTATAGTTTGTAAATGGAATTATAGTAGATTCCAAAGGGACATGTTGGTGTTTAGCTGTTAAAACCTGTAGGGATTACAGTTTCAGTTATACTGTCACCCATGGAATGACTTCTAATAAGGGAGATCATGAAAGCGTAAACCTTTAGATCTGAACCTTTTTTAACTTTATATTTCTATGATAATCTTTTTTTTTTTTTTTTGTAGTTACAGAACTTCCATAAAACTAGTGTTCTCTCACAACAGATGTAAATTACTTGGGACAAAAACTGCTGAAAAATGTTTCAAAGATGCAGTATATTCAGCTTTACTTAGATCCTTTCCTGATAAAATTTTTCAATTATTTCTAAATTAATCAATGGTGATTCAGTTATCTAATGCTGTGTAAAAAACTGTCTCACAATTTAGTGATTCACATCAATATTATGATTTCTCATGACTACATGACTTGGCTGGACAGAGTTTTGCTGGTTTCACCCGATCGTCCTCATGCGACTGTGTCCAGATGAAGAATCACTGGGATAAATGGTCCCTCACAATTTTGACATTGGTGTCGAGTATCCTCTGAGACACCTTCAGTTCCCCATGAAGGCTTTCATCCTTAAATGACAGTCTCAGGTCAGCATTCAAAGAAGGTAGAAAGAAAAGCCATAATATCTCCTGTAGACTAAGCTTTGCACTTTGCACAGGTTTTTTTTTTGTTTGTTTTTGTTTTTTGGTTTTTTTGTTTTGTTTTGTTTTGTTTTTTCTTTCTGTAACAGTCTGGTCAAGGAAGTCATAAAAGTCCATTGTAGTAAAATAAGTTGGACCAGTTGGCTCCTCTGCTTGAAGGAAGTTGCTGCACAATATAATTTGGCCATGCTTTCAATCAGATGATCTTAACATACCTCATTAATATGAACTCAGAGCCTCAGAGGGTCACCCGTTCTAACTGTATGAAGGATAATCATTTATATCTTCTGAGTCACTGTTATTGGCCACCTACTCGTGTGTATTCCCAGAATTTTGTTTGATCATGCTATGCCTCTACATAACCCATTGGATTAAATCATCACATGTGTTTCAGGCATTAATACTTTTAAATACATTATTGCATACTCTCTCTGGCTCAGACTGCTACTACTCTTTACTGTTTTACTTACATGTTATTTGGTGTCAGACTATTGGAATGACAAACATACTAATGGCCCTGGGAGACAATATTATATTATCCCTAATTGAACAGTTGAAGAAACTGAGGATTGGAGATGCTAAGGAGCATTTCATATTGGCATACACAGGATTCTTTCTGTCCTCCAAGTCTGTACTTCATAAAAAAGATGATAATATATTGCCACACCATAAGTAAGAATATTGTTCTCACAAACTAATCTACCATTAGTTTCCAGTTTCATAGTCAAAACTACGGTAACTACAAGCCTAATCTTAATGTTTGCTGGGAGCCAGCCCCAGCTGATCCAGGGTATTCGAAGGAGAGACGGCCTAGGCGACTATTTATATGCTAATTAGAGATATAGAGAACAATAGAATGAGGATAGCTCAGTAGGAAAATTCAGTGGAGAAAAGAAGCTGAGTAGCTTGGTTTACGCGGGAGACCAATAAAACTTCAAGACAAGAAGTTTGCACCACTTACGTAGGCCGCAGGCGCCCTCTCGAATAGCGGAAGGTGTCTCACCCTAGACTCCTTCTCGAGTGGGTCTTAGAAGCCCAGGCATAATTAGTAAGCGTGGTGGGTTCCGCGCTCCAGATGGAGACTCAGCTGGAGATTAGAGGGAAGAATGACATGGGGAGACCAAGCGCTGGTGAACAAGGCCCGTAGCTTTATTTTTAACAGGGGCTTTTATACCCTAAGTTACATATAGAGGATAATAGGGGATGCAAAGTCAGCAGTCTTTGGTTCTTATCAAAAACCAAGGTTTCTTTCCTGCAAATGTATCGTATACAAATGGTTTAGGTGATTTACATTATCTTCTGGCCAGAAGGCCTACTAACATTTTATGACTCTTGACAAGGACTTATCAACAAAGACTTACTTTCTCTAAGAGTAATTATTTCAAGGTTTGGCACCATCTTCCAAAGATAAAATTGCATTCCTATAGG
>NW_011495080.1:11281286-11300041 GCF_000754665.1 Bison bison bison | reverse complement strand
AACTCTTTGACAGAGAGAGAGAGATGGTGGTAGGGGACAGTCCCCAGTAAAGTCAGAGGTGTGAGCACAAAGCAATAAAGTAGGCAGACTCTGGTTTTTTTGGGGGAAAATGCTCGAGAATATCCGGGGGGACTCCTGAGGCTCGATCCCGCCTTTGCGTATGCCGAGCCTCCTTCCTCATGACCTTTGTCACGAGTGGAATGCCTCACCGGCTCCCCGCAAATGTTTATGACTCACTTTATTTTAATCACATACACATTACTATAGAAAACTATCCTTTACATAATAGGGACCAGAATCTGGCTAATTCCTTGAGACCATTGGTTTTTCCAGTGGGGTGGCTAAGAGGAATGCACCTTGTGAGTAGTCTTTAAAAACCATGCAAATCAGAGGCAGAGTCAAAAGACTCCAACCTAGAAGCCGTAGAGTGGAGGCTTTCAGAACAGAGCTGAAACAAGAGAACCCAAGGTAAACCAAAGCAAGAGCCAAAGGCCTGTGAAGATGGGAATAAATGAAAAAAGTATGAAGATCTAGGTATTAAGGTAGTTTATGGAAATCCTAAAAAAAAGCAGATATTTAAACCAGAGATTGAGTCACAGCATGAAGCAAGATGCACTAGTGATTTCTGAAGAAATTTAAATATCTTTGTACATGAAGCTGAAATTAAAAGATGCTTGGCACCTTGGAAGAAAAGCTATGACCAACCTAGACAGCATATTAAAAAGCAGAGACATTACTTTGCTGGCAAAGGTCCATCTAGTCAAAGCTATGGTTTTTCCAGTAGTCATGTATGGATGTGAGAGTTGGACTATAAAGAAAGCTGAGGGCCAAAGGATTGATACTTTTGAACTGTGGTGTTGGAGAAAACTCTTGAGAGTTCCTTGGACTGCAAGAAGATCCAACCAGTCCATCCTAAAGGAGATCAGTCCTGAGTGTTCATTGGAAGGACTGATGCTGAAGCTGAAACTCCAATGCATTGGCCACCTGATGCGAAGAACTGACTCATTGGGAAAAGACCCTGATGCTGGGAAAGATTGAAGGCAGGAAGAGACGGGGACAACAGAGGATGAGATAGTTGGATCGCATCACTGACTTGATGGACAAAGATTTGAGCAAGCTCTGGGAATTGGTGCTGGACAGGGAAGCCTGGTGTGCTCCAATACATGGGGGTCATAAAGAGTCAGACACGACTGAGCGACTGAACTGAACTGAACTGTATAAACATAAGGGATATGATTTAGGTCATACCTGAATGGTCTAGTGGTTTTCCCCACTTTCTTCTATTTAAGTCTGAATTTGACAATAAGGAATTCATAATCTGAGCCACAGTCCTCTCTCAGTCTAGTTTGTGCTGACTGTATAGAGCTTCTTTGGCTGCAAAGATTTCAGTATTGACCATCTAGTGATGTCCATGTGTAGAGTCTTCTCTTGTGTTGTTGGAAGATGGTGTTTGCTGTGACCAGTGCATTCTCTTGGCAAAACTCTGTTAGCCTTTGATCTGCTTCATTTTGTACTTCAAGGCCAAATTTACCTGTTACTCCAGGTATCTCTTGATTTCCTACTTTTACAGTCCAGTCCCCTGTGATAAAAAGAATATCTTTTTTGGGTGTTAGTTCTAGAATGTCTTGTAGGTCTTCAAAGAACTGTTCACCTTCTTCAGCATTACTGGTTGGGACATAAACTTGGATTACTGTGATATTGAATGGTTGCCTTGGAAACGAACAGAGATCATTCTGTCATTTTTGAAATTGCATTCGATACTGCATTTCAGACTCTTTTGCTGACTGTGATGGCTACTCCCTTTCTTCTAAGGGATTCTTGCCCACAGTAGTAGATATAATGGTCATCTGAGTTAAATTCACCCATTTCAGTCCATTTTAGTTCACTGATTCCTAAAATGTCAATGTTCACTCTTGCCATCTCCTATTTGACCACTTCCAATTTGCCTTGATTCATGGACCTATCATTCCAGATTTCTATGCAGTATTGCTCTTTACAGCATTGGAGTTTACTTCCATCACCAGTCATATGCACAACTGGCTTGGATCGTATTAAACTCTGGTAGTTTTTAGGGAAGGACAGCAATGGTTCCCCGTTGCAGATCTTTCGAAGCAGAGTTCAGCAATAAATAGTGGTTTTTATGGACCGTGAGTCTAACGCAGTAATGGTGTTCCTTTTCCCCATATTGGATCTGCGGACCATCTCCTTTATGAGCTCTTGATAGAAAATAAATGATTCAGAAAAGATATTCCTATTACTAAAAATCAAATAAAAGACATATGGTGATAATAGGTGGCTACATAGACGTGAAATGAGCCATGTGGACAGTAGCTATTGGTTACCATGATTTGGTTGTAGAAATCTTGTGCAGGTGGCTCAGGTGCCATAGTCATATGTTAAATTCCCAAACTTGCCCAAAAGAGTGACAGTAAGAGTGCACATATTTCAGTGCCCATGTCTTTGAACAGTGAAGAAAGGGCACGACCATTTTCTCATTTTAGTCAGATGTTTGAGATTTCAGAAGCATAGTACTCAAGCATGTATACTCTTCTCAAACATATATATATATATATACATACACATATATATGTGTGTGTATATATGTGTATATGTATGTGTATGTATGTGTATATATATATATATATAAAGTATCAAAACCAAAACTCAAAGGCAACTTCAGGAAGAAAATCCTAAGAAAAATGTAAGAACTAATATCTGCTGCTTTGCTCACGATCTTGTCCTCAGCAGTGTTTCCATGAGATAGGAGATGGCAGCCTGCAGTGCTTGACAGGGTCTGGAAGCATCGAGAAGAAACTGATTGCATTGTGTGTCTCAGGAAGGCATTGAGGCCTCTCACTTCACTGAGCAAAGGTCAACCTGTTTCCATGTGCTCTGGGTGATTTCAGAATGAGACTTCACGTCATAAGACATTCCCAGGTGTTCTTTGAATTCACCTCCTACCACCAGTGCTGGTAATTCTTCCTTATTGGTTCTCCAAGAACAAGCTGTGATGTGTGCTAGAACATGAAGTGACACCATTCTTCCCATCATCCTACCCTCTTCCTCCTTCACCGAACAAGACTACCATCTCCTTCTTTTATGTTAGAGTAAAAATTTCAGTAACCAATGGGAATATTTAAGGTAGTTGCATAAATGAACATATAAAACTGCCTGATGAAAAATCTTAGGGAGGGGTAAATCCTCTTGCAAACTGGAGAATGCATGCATCAAATAAAACTCTTAAATCCTGGGTTTTGGTTCATATTGTAGAAGTTTTGTTTTTGTTCTTGGTCTGCTGTTTATTAGGAAAGCTAAAACAATTAACCTACACTAGGCTATTGTTGCATGTGGGTCAAGAATTAGAAACCGATCTCTAATAGATTGTGATAGTTTGTGAGATATAAACTGCATATGCCTTAAAGAAAGGAGCTGTTACAATGGGTCAAGAATAAAATCTGTCTACATGAGTAATTCATTCACAAATGTATCAAAAAGTGATATTCTGTGAGAGCTGTAATATCCACAGTTCTAAACTAAGCTTTTAGCAATAACTATTGCAAACAATATTGAAATTTTTGAATGTTTCTGAATGTCAAAAAATTTTTTGAATGAATATTGAAAATATTGAAACATCTGTAAATACATTGTCTCATCTGATTTCTGAGTTTTTCTGAGAGGAGGGTATAAGAAAATAATGATTCTTTGCATTTATCTTCTACTTCCAATATTTTATTTCCTATTCAGGTTTATGTTTAGGAGCAATTTTAAAATATTTTACTTCAGTTCTCCTTCTGCTTTTCCATTTTTCTCATTGAAACCACACTGTCTTCACAACATTTATACAACTTCTTTAGCCTCAAGTCTTCTCCATGAAACAAAAACCATTTTACTCTTTCAGAGTAATGCTTTAGAAAGCATTGTATATCCTTTTCCTACTGTAGAAATGGAATAATAATAGCATTTATCTTGCAGGATTAAATTAAATTTTAAAAAGTTACCTTGCATTACATAGTTAGGAAAGTGTCACATAATTTCAATCAAAAATTGTTAGTTATAATTATCATTATCAGAATCTACTGAGAACCAGTAGCATCTAGTCAGTAAGAGGGGCTGTCTTTCCTCACTTTGAATGCTGTGACAGCCTGGTTGTTAATTCTATAAAAACTCTG
This sequence comes from Bison bison bison, assembly GCF_000754665.1. NCBI lineage: Eukaryota > Metazoa > Chordata > Mammalia > Artiodactyla > Bovidae > Bison > Bison bison. The sequence continues at coordinate 11,295,872 of NW_011495080.1, read as the reverse complement.
CTAACTCTTGCCAGTCCTCCTAACTTACATTTATCAACACGAGTCAGAAATTCTGAGAGAGGGCCATTAGTTACACTCTGTCAGTGGTATGTGATCTCCCATTTCGCTGCTACATCCAAGTGAATCTAAAATGCAGCACCATCCTGATGGAACCTAAACTGAGAAAATGTGTCCACATTTGTCAGTTTCCCAAAAGACACAGACAAAAACTGTCTTCTTAATCTAAAGAAAGTCAGTTAAAGTGCCTGGTCATGTTAGAATTAGGTAAATATTTGTAAGTCTGAAGAACCATTTAATATTAACACTGGAATGGGTGGATGTATTTGCGTGTGCAGGTGAATAGAGGTGGGGGTAGAAAACCTTAAGTCAAAGCTTTGTCCAAGCACTTGGGGCGCTTACTGTTGAGTTCAGACCGTCCTGGAGAAAAGGGTCCATTTTGCCATGCCTTCCACCATGCTTTTTTTTTTTTTTTTTTTAATGCTTAAAGCATAATAGGCAGTTAGTTTTCTTGCTGCCTTCTATTCCTAGGAAATATTCGATCTCTGGGTATACATTCACTTTCTATTTTTGTTAAATCTGTTATGATTTTTTTCTTGAAAAAATAATTGCCTGCAGCAGAGCTGTATATCAGAGCTGGCATATTGATTTTAGTGTGAAATTTCTAAAGATACCTACTTTGTAAATGGTTACTGTGTTCTATTATAAAATGGTGCCACTGGCTACAGCCATCGCTCTCTTCCTGCCTCTATCATTCTTCCCTGATGTGTTCCCTCTCTCTCTTTTCAAATCATACTCAATTCTGTTAGCTCAGTCAGTGAGAGAAGGGTTAGATTATTCCTTCCTCCAAATCCCAATATGAGATCGGCAAGAATACAATAGTATGGGTGGACAGATCAGACAAAATTTCAGGACTCAGAGGTTTCTAAGTGACCTAGAGAGGGAAACACATTAGAGAGTGGGGAGATTATATCAGTAGAGACGTAAGGAGAATTTTTAATTTATGCTCATTAGTTTTTCCTTTCATCATTTCTCTAGCTATGCATCTACAGTCTCATTCAACCTTAGGCAATGGAGATGAAATATAATTTTTATCTACCCACCATATCTAGGACTACAAATAGCTTTTATAATCCATGTCAATGCAGTGTAATTAAGTAGCATAATTTTCTAAGTATTGCTTGTGTGTGTATGTGATCCTCAGATTTTACACACTTCTTCAAGACAATCTGTACTTCTGCTAGGTTTTAGTCATGTTTGATATTAGGATGACTGCTCATAAAATTGATTAATTATTTAAATGTTGCCAGCTTGTAATCAGAAGAGTTTTTTTTTTATTTAGTGAACAGATAACTGTCCTCTCCCAGAAGCGTGTAACATATCAAATAGTGTTTGTAAAACATGACTAAGAAATTGTGTTTACGTATCGACAGCATGGAAGGGTATTTTATATATGTATATGTAAGTTCAGTTCAGTTGCTCAGTCATGTCCAACTCTTTGCAACCCCATGAACTGCAGTACGCCAGGCCTCTCTGTCCATCACCAAGTCCCAGAGTCTACCCAAACTCATGTTCATTGAGTCGGTGACGCCATCCAACCATCTCATCATCTGTCATCCCCTTCTCCTCCTGCCCTCAGTCATTCCAAGCATCAGGGTCTTTTCAAATGAGTCAGTTCTTCACATCAGGTGGCCAAAGTATTGGAGTTTCAGCTTCAACATCAGCCCTCCCAATAAACACCCAGGACAGATCTCCTTTAGGATGGACTGGCTGGATTCTCCTTGCAGTCCAAGGGACTCTCAAGAGTCTTCTCCAACATCACAGTTCAAAAACATCAATTCTTCAGTGATAAGCTTTCTTTAAAGCCCAACTCTTGCATCCATACATGACTACTGGAAAAACAATGGCCCTGACTCGATGGACCATTTTTGGAAAAGTGATATCTCTGCTTTTTAATATGCTGTCTAGGTTGGTCATAACTTTCCTTCCAAGCAGTAAGTGTCTTTTAATTTCATGGGTGCAATATATATACACACACATTAGCATGGGCTACCCTGGTGGCTCAGATGATAAACAATCTGCCTGTGATATGGAACACCTAGGTTCGATCCCTGGGTTGGGAAGATCCCCTGAAGGAGGGTATGGGAGCCCACTCCAATATTCTTGTCTGGAGAATCCACATGGACAGAGGAGCATGGCGGGCTACAGTCCATGGGGAAGCACAGAGTCAGACATGACAGAGCAACTAAGCACAGCACATACATTCAGTTCAGTTCAGTGGTTCAGTCATGTTTAACTCTTTGTGACCCCATGAACTGCAGCATGCCAGGCCTCCCTGTCCATCACCAACTCCTGGAGTTTACCCAAACTCATGTCCATCAAGTCTGTGATGCCATCCAACCATCTCATTCTCTGTCATCCCCTTCTCCTCCTGCCCTCAATCTTTCCCAGCATCAGGGTCTTTTCAAATGAGTCAGTTATTCGCATGAGGTTGCCAAAGTATTGGAGTTTCAGCATCAACATCAGTCCTTCCAATGAACACCCAGGACTGATCTCCCCCAGTATGATCTCCTGCAATACAGGAGATGTTGGTTTGATCCCTGGATCAGGAAGATCCTTTGTAAGAGGGTATGGCAACCCACTCCAGTATTCTTGCCTGGAGAATCCCCATGGGCAGAGGAGCCTGATGGGCTACAGCCCATGTGGTTGCAAATGAGTTGGACACGACTGAGCAACTAGGCACAACACAGCAGTCTTTTACTGTATATGTATACATACGTGTGTCTGTATATACCACATCTTCTTTGTCCATTCATCACTTATGGATGCTTAGGATGCTTCCATAGCTTGGCTATTGTAAGTAATGCTGTGATGAACACTGAAGTGCATGTATCTCTTCACATTAGTGTTTTTGTTTTCTTCAGATATATACTGAGAATTAGAACTGCTGGAATGTGTGATAGCTCTGTTTTTAGTTTTTTTTGAGGAACCTTCATACTGTTTTTCTGTAATGGCTCCTCCAATTGCATCCCCACCAACAGTGTATTACTAGGGTTTCCTTTTCTCCACATTCTTGCCAGTATTAGTTATTTGAGTTCTTGTTTATGGTAGCCATTATAATAGGTGTGAGGTGATATTTCACTGTGCTTTTGATTTGCATTTTTCTGACGATTAGTGATATTGAACATCTTTTCATGTGCCTGTTGACCCTCTGTATGTCTTTGGAAAAATGTTTTCTGATTTTCTTTCCAGTTTTTAATCAAGCTTTGAAAAAAAATACTGAGTGGTTTAAGTGTTTATATAAAAATATATATTTCCTTATAGGTCATATCATTTACAGATATTTTATCCAATTCTGGGGTTATCTTTTTGCTTTGACAATGATTTCCTTTCCTGTGCAAAAGCTTTTAAATTTAATTATGTCTTGTTTGTTTACTTTTGCTTTTATTTCTTTTACCTTAGGAAATAGATTTAAAAAATTATCACAGCAATTTATGTCAAAGAATATTCTGCCTATGCTCTTATCTGGGAATTTTATGATTTCAGGTACTACATTCAGGTCTTTTAATCCATTTAGACTTTATTTTTATGTATGGTATAATGAAATGTTCTTATATCATTCTTTAACACGTAACTGTCCAGTTCTCCCAGAACAACTTATTGAAGAGACTGCCTTTTTACATTGTTTAGTCTTGTTTCCTTTGTTGTAGATTAATTGACCATAAGAGTGTGGCTTTATTTCTGGGCTTTGAATTCTATTCCATTGATTTGTGTGTGTGCTTTGTGTAAAGAGCATGTTGTTTTGTTTACTGTAACTTTGTACTGTAGTTTGAAGTCAGAGAAGTAAATGGCAACCGACTCCATATTCTTGTCTGAAGAATCCTATGGACAGAGAAGCCAGCAGGCTACAGTCCATGAGGTTGCAAAGAGTCTGACACAACTGAAGCGACTTAACACATACACACTGAAGTCAGAGTATGTGGTATCTTCAAATTTGTTCTTTTGCAAAGTTGTTTTAGGAATTTGGGGTTTTTGTGGTTTCATATAAATTTTAGGATTACTTTATAGCTCTTTGAAATTGCAGTGTGTATTTCAATAGAAGGAGGAAGTGGGTGCTTAGTTATGTCTAACTCTTTGCAACCCCCAAGGACTGTAGCCTGCCAGGCTCCTTTGTCCATAGAATTTTCCAGGCAAGAATACTGGAGTTGGTAGCCATTTTGTTCTCCATGGGATCTTCCTGACCCAGAGATTGAGCCTAGGCCTCTTGCATTGTAGGCAGATTCTATACCAACTGTGCCACCTGAGAGGGAGGGATTGCATTAAATCTATAAATTGCTTTCAGTAATATGGACATATTAATAATGTTTAAACTTTCCCATCTGGGAGCACTTGATATATTTCCATTTCTTTGTATCATTTTCATTTTTATTCATCAGTGTTTTATATTTTTTAGAGTACAGGTCTTTTATCTCCTTGGTTAAGTTTATTCCTAGGTATTTTTTTTTGATGTGTTTGTAAACATATAGGATTGTTTTCTTGAATTCTCTTTCTGATATTTCACTATTAATGTATAAATAAGCAGAGTTTTATATGTTAATCTTGCATCCTGAAACTTTATTGAATTCCTTTTTAGTTCTAAAATTTTTTGGTGCAGACTTTGGGGTGTTCATAGCATCGTGCCATCTGCAAACAGTTACAGTTTTATTTCTTTGTTTCCCATTTGAAAGTCTTTTATTTCTTTTTCTTGCCTGATTTCTGTGGCTAGAACTTGCAGTTCTGTGTTAAATACAAGTGGTGAGAATGGGCATCCTTGTCAAGTTCCTCATTTTAGAGGAAAGGCTTTCAGCTTTTCAACATTGAGTATGATGTTATCTGTGAGCTTGTCACAAATAGATTTTAAAACCTCACACGTTTAAAGTAATGCAGTCATAAGTTATAGAGTGCTGACTCATAGTTAAAGAGTGTCTAGTAGGCTACAAATGGTGAGCATTAATTAATGCTTATGTATTGTAAAAAGTCCTTTGAGTAAATATAAGTAATTGTCAGTGCATAGAGAAAGTACATTATAGTTCATTACTAATGTCTGTAGTAATTTTTTTGTTATTGTTTGACATACCAACATCTGAAACTTCATCTCATATTAGAGGAATCTACCATCTTCTTTGACAGTCTTCTCACCATAGAAGCTGAAATATTTACATTCTGTATTTGGCAGTTTCCCTAGAAGTTACAACTTGAGCATCACATGTGTGCTTCACTAGTCAGATGGACTAGCTCTGGATGAAACTGTATGTAATGACATAAAGAAAACTGGATCATACAGAAGTTGTTTTGCTATTGGGTTATAGTAGCTCTACCAGATTTTCACAAAATGGCTTTTCTGCCACCATTGGGAACTAGTGGCAGCATCTCTCGTAGAGGCAGAATACAGTGCCTGATTTTAGGGTGCAAATTGCAATATCTATTTCCTATGCTCAATGCTTTTGTGTTTTCACTGGGTTAGATTTTTATATAATGATGGGCATTGCCTTCACACTTGATTTTCTGGTCCTTGTGGATAGACTGTGAGTCAACAACACTGCTTAAGAACATCTTAAATCACCAAATCAAAAACCTAACTAATGAAAATTTAGTTATAGAATAGATAGGAAAACCATATCTATCATAAAATATGTTATACATTTCATGCTTTTTAATGTATTCTTGTTTCTTGATACAGGGTTAGGATTGATTTAGAATTAGGGTGAAGAAAACATCTGTATAAAATTGATTTCCAAAGTGAGTACTGTATTTAGAAAGACTTTCTGTTTTATGTGTATATATTATGTTTTATATTTGCTTTTCAAGATAAATGATTCACTTTGAGTTAACTATATCAAATGCTCCAAAACCATCTGAAGTATTTTGATATAGTCAGTTAAATGTGCAAATAAATATTTAACAATTAAAGTCACTTATGGATTTGAAGTGTATCAAACTATGTTTGATCTTAACTCTCTGTTCAATTAAAATTTTCAAGGTACCTGAGAAATCTACATCAAATTACAGCTCTGATATTGTTAAGATTATTCTTGTTCTTAAAAGTGATAATCCTAGCAAACAATGTGAAATGATCATCGTTAAGTGTTAGGTATGAACTTAACGTAATTTACAGTCAGGCAGTGGTAGATTGCTCTAAGCAGCTTAAAAACTCTCATGAATACAATGTAATAGGGGAAAAAAAAAAATCCAAATGATAGTAATAACATATGGATGCAATTGCCAAATAACTGATCTCCCACCTCTAATCTTAAGGTACTGAATTGTAGTCATTATCATGTCCATCCTCAGTGTGGATGTGGCTGACAGTTTTCATGGTGAACACAAAACAAAAACAAAGTAAAATAAAAACAAAGCAAAAATTTATATTAGTCATAAGAAGTATTATATGTGTTAGGACTTGATTAAGGATGAAGAGTTAAATGAAAGTGTGAATGAAAGTATTAGTCACTTTGTCGTGTCCAGCTCTTTGCGACCCCATGGACTGTAGCCCACCAGGTCCCTCTGAGTTTTCCAGACAAGAATACTGGAGTGGGTAGCCATTCCCTTCTCCAGGGGATCTCCCAACCCAGGGATAGAACTCAGGTCTCCTCCTATGCAGGCAGATTCTTTACCACTTGAATCCCCCATCACCTGAAGAGTTAAACAGTTGAAGTGATTAATTAATTGTCTTAAGTTTTAGAAAAGTTGTTCCTTTTATTTTTTGGACATTATAAATTATTTCAGTCCTTAAAAACAATCACCCTGATTTAACTTCTAGTACAGTAGTTTCTGATAAAAACCTGGTGTCTACAGTGTTTAACTTAAGAAATATTTTTCAGTTTCAATCACACCTGGCCTCTCAGTAACATTTCATTTTAACCTACAACTCCCTTCATTACTCAACTTCATTGAGGTGTAACTTGCCTCATTTAATTTCTACCATGATCAAGACATAAAATACTTCCAGAACTCTAAAGAGTTCCATTCTGACTCTTTGGTGTCAATTCCCCCCCTCCCACCCCCAGCTCCAGAGAAGCATTAATGTCTTTTATTTCATGATCATTTTCTCTTTTTCTTTGAATTTTGTGTTTTGTCATTGTCTTCTTTTATTTTCTTATAAAGTGAAGAAGTAAAAGTCACTCAGTCAGTCATGTCCGACTCTTTGCGACCCCATGGACTATACATCCATGGAATTCTCCAGGCCAGAATACTGGAGTGGGTAGCCTTTCCCTTCTCCAGGGGATCTTCCCAACCCAGGGATCAAACTCAGGTCTCCTGCATTGCAGGCAGATTCTTTACCAGCTAAGCCACAAAGGAATCCTTTGAGGATTTCCCTGTGCTTAGATGGTAAAGCATCTGTCTACAATGAGGGAGACCTTAGTTCAATCCCTGGGTCAGGAAGAGGAAGGGTAAGGTCTCCTGGAGAAGGAAATGGCAACCCAATCCAGTATTCTTGCCTGGAAAATTCCATGGACGGAGAAGCCTGGTAGGCTACGGTCCGTGGGGTTGCAAAGAGTCAGACACAACTGAGCAACTTCACTTTCACTTTCTTTTACTTCCCTGGTGGCTCAGATGGTAAAGCGTCTGCCTACGACACGGGAGACCTCCTTGGAGGTCTCAGGTCCTCCTTCCAATCTTGGATCAGGAAGATCTCCTGGAGAAGGAAATGGCAACCCACTCCAGTGGGTTCTTGCCTGGAAAATCGCATGGATGGAGGAGGCTGGTAGGCTATAGTCCATGGGGTTGCAAAGAGTCAGACACTACTGAGTGACTTCACTTTCTTTCATTTAGTGGTATGCTTTTACTGTTCTCTATATTATTGCATATTTCATTACTTTGTTACTTTTTATGACTGAGTAGTTTTCCATAGTGTTTAGCCATTCAGTAGTTGAGTGGGTAGTTTTCAATGTCTGGCTGTGATGCTGCTTATAGAATATTTGTATACAAGTTTTGTTTAGGTAGATACTTTCATTTCTCTTGCCGATAAGTCTTTTTTTGAAATAATCTCTTTCTTTGCCTTTTATGGTACTATTCTCTGATTTTGTCTGTCCGCTTCTTGCTTTGTTTTCTAATTTCATTGTTATCTCCTCAAATATTATGTGCCAGAAGTCATCACATCCCAGTCTTAGGTCTTCTCTGATGCTTAAGCAGCTTCATCTTGGGTTTAATTATCTCTTCTATGTAGTTAAGTCAGAGCTATATCTTCAATTTAGAATTTCTAGGCATGGATCTATATATTTAACAGTCTGTTTGATATCACCCATTGGCCTTCTCTAAGACCTCTTAAAATCAACATGTCTAGAAATTTTATGATTCTTCACTACATTAAACCTGGTTCCTTCCCAGTTTTTCCCCAAGCTATACAATTTAGATAACAATAAGTGATCTTTAACACTGTCTTTATATTAAAGAGATCAGCTTTCCTCAGGAGCATCTGAAATAATCTCCCCATGTCCAGTCACTGTTCCTTTCCAATTTTTTCTTCTCACAGCTGAGTGATCTCCTTTCAAACCTCAAATCTGATTGTGCCAATTTCTCATTTTCCATTTTCTCCTTGAAGTGAATCATTGGCTTTAAAAAGTTTATATACTAAGTACCAGATTCCTTAATATCTCATAAGGTTTTACATAGAGAAGGCTCGCTTCCCAAGTTTCCTGTCTCACTTTTACCCAGTCAATACACTGCCTTCTATTAGTATCACAGACTTAACTTACTCCTCTGTCCACTGAGCCTTTGCACCTTCTGTTCCCTCAGCTGAAACACTCAGATCTTTCTTCATCTGCTCCAAGCCTATTATTTTTTCTAATTTGAGTGTGATTCACCACTTCTTAATTTTTTTTAATTGGAGAATAATTGCTTTACAATGTTGTGTTGGTTTCTGCCACACAACAATGTAAGTCAGCCATGAATATACATATGCCCCCTCCGTCTTGAACTTCCCTCCTATCCTCTACCCCATTCCACCCCTCTAGGTTGTCACAGAACACCAGGTTGAGCTCCCTGTGTTATACAGCAACTTCCCTCTAGCTGTCTGTCTTACATATCATAATGTATATGTTTCAGTGCTACTCTCGAGTCATCCCACGCCCTCACTCCCCCGCTGTGTCCACCAAGTCTGTTCTCTATGTCTGCATCTCTGTTGCTGCCCTGAAAATAAGTTCCTCAGTACCATTTTCTAGATTCCATATATATGCATTTATATATGATATTTGTTTTTCTCTTTCTGACTTACTGCACTCTTTATGACAGGCTCTAGGTTCATCTACCTCACTAGAACTGACTCAAATGTGTTCCTTTGTATGACTGAGTAATACTCCATTGTATATGTGTACTGCATGAAGTTTTAATATATGTACTAGGAGCAGTAACGACTTCTTCATGTACCTGTGGTATAACTGCAGCTGTTTGTGAAGTTGATTAATGTTTGTCTCTCTCTAGATGAGTCCATAAGATCCATGATGTCAGGGATCATGCATATTTATCTTCTCCTCTCATCTCACCATGTATCAAATTCCCTGGCAGTTATCAAGTACTTAATAATATTTGTCTGAATGAGTAAGTGGAATAGGTTTAATGGAATTTGATGAATGTGGGAATATGAGGATGTGATTTTGAGGATGGTTTTATGGTTTAGCATATGGGGAAAGATAAGGAGTTACCAAAGGAGACCCATAATAGAGGAAGAATAATAGTTTAGAGAAGTAGAAAGTGAGTGCCATTCCCTTGTGGCATATCTTAAATGGCACAACATTCCTTGAAATAATACTTTACATAAAATAATCAAAGGTATACCCTGTGTGAATAGATTTTCTTACACAGCAGTGGTTTGAGATGTGCTTCAGAGAAGTAACTTTTAAGAACTGTTCTTATATCATTTTTTTCATAAATTCTCTCCACTTCTATTACTGAATATTTTTTGATACCAAAAAAAATGTACATCAGCACATGGAACTTTTCAGAAGAAGGTCACGATTAAATAAAGAAATCATTAATACATGAGATAAATAACTGACAAGTAAAGTGGCAGAGATAAGTGAAATGTCAAAGATAAGACAGTATTTAAGGGACCATTGAGAAGTGAGAAAACAGTATCAATCATATCAGTGTCACCCTAGGTGACAAATAAGAAAGAGATGATCAGCAGAAACCAATTTTGCAGAAATAGAGGAGACGTGATGTTGAAAAGCGTGAGTGTCCTATGGATGCTTTGAAACATTTAAGGCAGTAGTTCCCAGTGGAGGTCCCCCCTGCTCAGGTGCAGTATAGTTTGAAGAGTCTGTGCTGCTTGTTGAAGCATCACAAATGGCATGCTTTGACAGCTGGGGTACCTGTTGAATAATTTCTCTGTCAAACATTCAAAACAAAATGGCACAGATGTTAAGGTGCATGCATATGCAGTGAGAATATCCTACTGAAAGACAAGAAAAAGCTGTTCACATTCAGAAGTTTCAGGATAGAATGCTTTCTCCTGAAATAAAACAATTGCTATATTTTAAAATTGTATATTCACCTATAGTCATGTTAACACTTTTATAGCAAATACCCATTAATATTGAAAGGCATAATTTTAAATAAAAGGAGACAATTTACTGTAAAGTCTGACAAAAGTATAAGTATGTATAAAGGGGAGGATAGTCAATCAGACATAATAGCTTTCCTTAAGCATCTTTCAAAGTTCTGTGTATTGGAAAGAAAAGGAGATAAACTGGAAGTGTCGATCCACATTTTCAACTGTGATGGAGCCTATTGCCAAAGGCTACAAAGAACATCCCTGTCTGACAGGGCCACTTCAAGTATCATTGGCTCTGCTGGATCCAGTAACCCAATTGACAGAGTATCTGACATAGCAGCTTAGACCTGTTGCAGTGCCATCTCTTGTTCTGGGCCCCCTTCAAAGCTAGAAGTTTTCAGCTTGCTTGATAAAGAGCTGGACTAATATACCCAAACGAGGAAGGTGTTACTTCTGAAATCCAAAGAGGGCTGCTAAGCTTTGTGACTCTTTTGGTTGTAAGAGGGGCCGGATACAACAACTCGTTCTTCACCTTAGAAGGGATTTCTTGATATGACCTACACCTTTGGACTCATTGAAATTTCACTGAGATAAAAAGCCAAGAATTTTTATTGGATTTAATCTCACAGTCTGGCACCTAGATGCCTTGCCAGTGAGTCTAGAGTAGTTGATACTGCTTGATCCCTAGGTCCAATCAGAATGTGCTGGTGCTGAGTGCTTAGTCACTCAGTCACGTCTGACTCTTTGCAACACCATGGACTGTAGCCCACCAGGCTCCTCTGTCCATGGGTTTTTCCCCAGGTTAAGAATACTGGAGTGGATGGCCATTTCCTCCTCCAGGGGATCTTCCTGACCCAGGAATCAAACACATGTCTCCTGCATTTCCTGCATTGCAGGTGGATTTTTTATCACTAAGCCATTGGGGAATCAGAATAATGACCTCAGTGAATTAGACCAGGGTGATATCTTGTGGAAGAGAAAGAACATTAATATCTATGTGAACTAAATTATGACAGGACTGGAGAGTTGATATATACCTCTGTGAAAGGACAGTGAGGTTGCATTGCTGGCCTTGTCAGCTAAAAGAAAACTGTTTCTGATGGACCTTATTGGCAGGGATGGAAGAAAAGCACTTGCCAGAGCCCAACAGGAAGAAGAAAGAATCTTCTTCTTTCCTGGCAAGGGCTCGATCAGTGAACCCTGGACTTTTGGTTTGCTATGGCCCTGCAACTTTTCCCCTCTGTAAAAGCATTCTCCTTGGGCTTGTGATTGATTTGCCATGGTTGCATGCTGCGTGAAGTCTGTGTGTTAAGTCCAGTCATGTCCAACTATGTGTGACTGTCAGGCCCAGACCCTTAATTGTAATTCTCAGCTGATCTTGAATAAAACCATCTTTGCTGGAAGAATATCTGGCAGTCTCTTCATTTTAGGTCAGCAGCTACTTCCATAGATCTAGTAAGAATTTAGTAAGCTTCTTACATATTTCACTTCTAGGAAGACTTTAATCACTAGCCAATTCCACTGTATAGATGTGTTAGACTGTTCTGAGTACTACTTTGACTCCACTATACATTGCAACAGCTATACTCATCTTGCCTTGGGCAGTTGTCTGCTGTCATTTAATTTCTGTTATCCTGGGATTCAGTGACTTACACTGTACTCAGTTTTACCCATTCAGTGGCCTCTGTCCCCACTGTGACTTCAGTCTACAAAGACTGACCTCAGAGTTCTTCAGAGATGCTGGGTCTCCCTTCACTAATTTATTTTGTATCAGTTAGTCAGTCAGTCAGTTCAGTCACTCAGTCGTGTCCGACTCTTTGCGACTCCATGGACTGAAGCATGCCAGGCCTCCCTGTCCATCACTAACTCCCAGAGTTTACTCAGACTCATGTCCATTGAGTCAGTGATGCCATCCAACCATCTCATCCTGTCGTCCCCTTCTCCTCCTGCTTTCAATGTTTCCCTGCATCCAGGTCTTTTCAAATGAGTCAGTTCTTCTCATCAGGTGGCCAAAATATTGGAGTTTCAGCTTCAACATCAGTCCTTCCAATGAATATTCAGGACTGATTTCCTTTAGGATGGACTGATTGGATCTCCTTGCAGTCCAAGAGACTCTCAAGAGTCTTCTCTAACACCACAGTTCAGAAGCATCAGTTCTTCGGCACTCAGCTTTCTTTATAGTCCAACTCTCACATGCATACATGACTACTGGAAAAACCATAGCCTTGACTAGATGGACCTTTGTTGGCAAAGTAATATCTCTGCTTTTTAATATGCTGTCTAGGTTGGTCATAACTTTCCTTCCAAGGAGTAAGCGTCTTTTAATTCTTTATAGTCCAACTCTCACATCCATACATCTCACATCCATACATTATTTCGCATATTCATCATGAAAGCTGGAACCTCCCAGGTTAGCTACAGCATTAAATGCAGAATCCCTGCCTGGTGGGCCCATGTCAAAAAACTTGGCCTTATCTGATGTTATGTCCCATCCACAATTATCTCACATCCTTAGTATCTATTCCTACACATATTCCCCAGATTTCTACCTGTATAAAGTAGAAAACTCAAAAACTTCTTTTGGAGGGTAGTATAACTCACCTTTAGAGAACTACTGGGGCTTGAATTTAGTTATAGACCTAGAAACAAAGAAGTCATTGGGGTGAGCCTTCCGTAGAGTCTGTGTTGTCTTGTAGGGCAACTGCCTCAGGAAAGGTCATTCCAATTTCCTCAGGCAATGCATAGTTAGTAGGTGGAGAGACCACTTAAACTAGGGGTTGGGGAAGCAGCTTCTACTGGCGAAGATGATTCATCAGAACTTAACTGCTCAATGTCCTCAGCTGTATCAGGGTCTTACCACATATCCCCATTAAAATGTGTGAATACTTGGTTTTGTTGTTATTGCCTTTAACAATAAATACCCTGTGAGGCTGAGAATTTAACTTGCTTTGCTTGGAGGATAATTTACTTGGAGGATAAGGTTCTGAGTGTGGATCTCAGCCATTTTAGTTCTGCAGCTACTGGAGATGTGAATCTCTTTTCAGGAAGCTATAGAAATTCTCAGGTTCTTTATGCAGTAATTTTGTTGGGAGTTTGAGTTCCTGAGCACCTCCTTTTTTTCCCACTTTGTCCAGAGGCATTAGGAGCAACCAGTCCACCTCAGCATACTCATTAATTCGGCATAAATAACCTAAAATATTATATACACAGTCACTCAGATCCTTGGTTCTCATTAGTGTTTGATTAGGAATATCAAGTGGAGATATTTTGTGTATTTCCATTGTCAGATCATGCCATTGACTCCCAGTGTTCTATTTGTGGTGGAATCATTTGTGTTTTTACATCTAATCAGGTTGAAGGGCCAATTAAACATATGGCTACACTTTGACAGAGCCTCTCTGCTTGTACATATTTATCCCAGAAATATGAGTGCAGATGTCCACCCAGAGATTTTTATAAGAAAGTTCACACAGTGGCTTTATTCATAACACTGCAAATGGAAACAACTCAGATGTCATCAACAGAGGAATGGCTAAATAAATTATGATATTATTTATTACATGAAATAATATCCTTTATAAAAGGGATTAAACATGCATGCAACAAGGATGAAGCTCACAGACGTAATGCTGATTGAAATGAGCTAATCTTTCATTGGGCTTCCCAGGTGGTGCAGTGGTAAAGAGTCTGCCTGTGAATACAGGAGGTTCAAGAGACACAAGTATGATTCCTGGGCTGGGACAGTCCCATGGAGAAGAATGTGGTAACCTAGCCCAGTATTCTTGCCTGGAAAATTCCATGGACAGAAGGAACCTAGCAGGCTACAGTCCATGGGGTCACAAAGAGTCAGAAGTGACTGAGTGAGCACACACACAAGCCTTGCATTAGAAAACTGATGAAACCAACCTAATGTAATCAATGGAAAACTAATCTATGGGAGCAGGAATGAAAACACTGGGTTGCCTCTGTGTAGAGGGGATTGAATGAACAAAGGCCATGAGATAACGTTCCGGTGTGGAAGAAATGTTCTGTATCTTGATCTGAATGTGGATTACATG
>NW_011495080.1:11275364-11281186 GCF_000754665.1 Bison bison bison | reverse complement strand
TCCCAGGTGGTGCAGTGGTAAAGAGTCTGCCTGTGAATACAGGAGGTTCAAGAGACACAAGTATGATTCCTGGGCTGGGACAGTCCCATGGAGACGAACATGGTAACCTGATCCAGTATTCTTGCCTGGAAAATTCCATGGACAGAAGGAACCTAGTGGGCTACAGCCCATGGGGTCACAGAGTCAGAAGTGACTGAGTGAGCACACACACAGCCTTTCATTAGAAAACTGATGAAACGAACCTAATGTAATCAATGGAAAACTAATCTATGGGAGCAGGAATAAAAACACTGGGTTGCCTCTGTGTAGAGGGGATTGAATGAACAAAGGCCATGAGATAACGTTCCGGTGTGGAAGAAATGTTCTGTATCTTGATCTGAATGTTTATCCATTTATTAAAATCAAACTGTTAATGTGATTACCTTTCAATATATGGATATTTCATTTGAACTGAAAGGTAGGTAGTGCGTGTGCAAAGTTTAAATGAAATAAACATTGTACATGGTTGATGTTTGTTAAAGGAGAATGAGTATGCTGAATTGCTAACTTATGTCCGACTCTTTGTGACCCCAGGGACTGGATATATATATATGTGTGTGTGTGTGTGTGTGTGTGTATGTATACATATATACCTCACCAGGCTCCTCTGTCCATAGGATTTCCCAGGCAAGAATAATGGAGTGGGTTGTCATTTCTGGGATCTTCACAGCCCAGGGTTCAAAGCGGAGTCTTCTGCATTGGCAAGCAGGTTCTTTGCCACTGGGAAGCCTGGTGATAGATATATTGGAGTTTATTACAGTATATGGTTTACTTGGTTTACTTTACTATGTTTGGAGTTCTACATAATATGAATTTAAAATTTTAGACAAATGGGAGAATGAAGTGCCAATGGGCCCTCATGGGTACCATTAAGACCTAAAGAAGTTGGCTGCCAGGTTAAAGAAATCTCACTTCTGCTTAAATGGAAGCTTCATGAAAAGTGACTGTAGAATTCAACCAAGGCTCAGGTTTTTACTCAGTGATTGACTAAAGAACAGTGAATCATGGAATACAGGCAAGAAAAGGGGAAATGTTAGGTTCTGTTGGGCTGATAGATGGAGTAAAAACACTGAGTTGTTTGTGACACCAAGCAACTCATACATGGAGAGAAGATGAGTGAGAGAGCTGGAATTAAATGATACTGTGTTTAAAAAGTGTGATAGCTGATTATTTCTGATAAAGAAGGTAATGAGAGGTGATAAATTAAGGTATATATTTGGCTGTGAATACAAAAATGTGTTTCAGATCCAAATATACAAGATTTTAAAATATTATCCTGTTTTTTCAGTCTCCTCTTTAACTGTAAATATAGTCATTTAATAGGCTAATGAAGAAACTTTCAGAGGAAGTTCCTATCTAAGAACTACTATTAGAAATTCCTAAGAAATATAGTTGTAAAGAAACACTTTTCTGGATGATAGGATATTGGCAGACTATAAATTATGTACAAATGCTGCTATCAGTTCATGGAAAGTTTAACTTATTCTGCTTTTCAGAGCTAAGCTTCAATGCATATAAGCTGGCAGAATTTGGCCCCCAGGACTATTCAGTCTTTTCCTGTGTGGTCAGTAATTCAGATTGTCACAAGGAAAGTGCCCTTGGCAGAGATGGTAAATCACATGGGTATGGGAGAAAAAAAGAAATGAGGCACAGGAATTCTATTTGATTTGCAATTTTTTAGAAACTATAGGAGGTGAAATGGCAAAGATCTTAACCAGTGATAACTCCACTGTAGAGAAGAAATATTCCAATTCTTATAAAGCGTACAGAAAAAAAAAATGTATATATTATCTAACTTAACCCTTAAAATAGCTTATAGCCTTGTGAGGTTGTCTTTATTATTGTTATTGTGACAAAGAGTATTTAATATCTCTGAAACCTTAGATGATTCTATGATGGTCAAAATATTACTAGGAGACAGAGCTAGGGTATAAATTTAAGATTTTAAATTCCAAAATCCATGCCTTTGGGGAAACATTAACATGAAGGTTCCAAATATTGTTGGTAAGAGAAAATCTGAGTACTAAATGTAGTACAGCACAATAACATGAGAAGAGTTCTTGTGAGAATCTACCTGGCTTGACTTTAATATATTGTGCCTTTGTCCTCTGAAATGTACTTACAGGTTTAGCTTCATGTTTCCCTTAAATTTCATGTGGAACATTTCAGTAGTCTTTTTGCCTTAGAATGATTTTCACCAGCTACTTTCTGGTGGTGCCTGTGATGAGAAAGTTAAAACCGGAAAGGTTTACCTTTATCCAGTTTGCTTCACAGGATGTCAAGCGAATGGCAGATCATAATTTGGGGATCTATTTTACTATAATTGATCTAGCAAACAATGTGCAGGAGTTCAGGAGCAAAGGCTAGAACCACGAAGAAGTTTTGCAGCTGCAAGAAGCATATGGTCACTAGTTCTTTCAGCATTTTACAGAAATGTGCGCTTGGGTCAGAGTGCAGCTGAGACATCGTGGTTTGGGAAGAAGGAGAGGGATCTCACTGTCTGCCATTCTTCATTTTTGTGGCTTTTGCATGCAAGTGGTATTGCAGAGTAGAGGGAAAGCCTGGTGAGTAATGTTGCATGTTAAACTTGCATTCTGATTCTTGATGTCAGCTGCAGCTGATATATACACATATGTGTATATGTGTATATGCCCCCAGTATATGCATATATGTGTGTATATATATACATACACACATGTGTATGGACTTCCCTGGTGGCTCAGATGGTAAAGCATCTGTCTACATGTATGTGTGTATATATGTATGTGTGTATGTCTAGAAAGCTGAGGTCATAGCAGCCTTTCTACCTGTGGTAAGTACTTGACTCCGACTGGTTCAAGGCCAGGCACACAGAGAGCTACTGCAGTTGCATAATTTTGTTATTTGACTTATGTATGTTGCTAGTATGCTGAATTTTGGGAAGAATACCAGTGAATGTGAACACTATCATTGGTGTCAAAAACTGGAGAACACTTAAATCTATCTACAGCTTTTCAAGTTTAATGCATGAATACCAAGTGGTCACCAGAATAAAAGAGCAACAGGTAGATACAAAAGGAAAAACATCAAAATATTCCTTTTGTTTACTCTCTTATAAATAATTCTATTAATATTAATAAACACATTCTATTATAAGAAGAGGGCTTCCCTTATGGTTCAGCTGGTTAAAAATCCACCTGTAACACGGGAGACCTGGGTTCCATCAGTGGGTTGGGAAGATTCCCTGGAGAAGGGAAAGACTATCCACTCTGGAATTCTGGCCTGGAGAATTCCATGGACTGTATAGTTCATGGGGTCACAAAGAGTCAGACACAATTGAGTGACTTTCACTTTCATTATAATAGAATATAATTGAAGAATGGATAAAGTAGACTTTGATAGGAAATAGTGGCTTTGCTTAGCCTAACATTATATGCATGATTATTTCTTTAAGCTAGATTTCCTGTTTTATATTATATATACCATGATACTGGTTGAAATGTAGCATTAAGTTAACTAAGTTTCTTGTGTACTCAGTTTTTTTTTATATCTTTATTAAAATAAACCAAAGAACCTGCAGAGTTATACTGAGGAGGAAACAAACATGGTTGTTTTGCTAAATTTTAGTTACCAGCAAGTTTGGTAATACTTTTGTTTGGAAGACAAACTGAAATATTTATGTAGTCCAGCTACGAATAAGGATGACTCTATCCAGGAGACTCAAACTGTATATTTGCTAATTGATTGTACAGTCAACTATGTAATTAACTTCTACTTACAGTCTGAAATCTAAGTGCTAATGTAGTATTTGACCATGGAAGTCAAAACTATATAGCAAATACTGCTGCTGCTGCTAAGTCGCTTCAGTGGAGTCCGACTCTGTGTGACCCCATAGATAGCAGCCCACCAGGCTCTGCCATCCTTGGGATTCTCCAGGCAAGAACACTGGAGTGGGTTGCCATTTCCTTCTCCAATGCATGAAAGTGAAAAGTGAAAGTGAAGTTGCTCAGTCGTGTCCAACTCTTAGCGACCCCATGGACTGCAGCCTACCAGGCTCCTCTGTCTGTGGGATTTTCCAGGCAAGAGTACTGGAGTGGGGTGCCATTGCCTTCTCCATATAGCAAATACAAAGGAAGACTAATGATACTGTTGGGAATTTGGGATACTTTGTAATAAGTGAGGTTGGGACAGGAGCATTATACTAAAAAGAAATGAACGGGAAATTGAAGAGGAGAGAAATGGAGTTTATTTATGTTACATTTTAGTTTAATGACTTAGATTTCAGTTCTCCTATAACTTTGCTTGCAATTGACAAATCATTTTGTAAGGCAGTAAAAAGATACTAGGGGAAGAAACATGTTCTATCAGTCACTTGCTCTTCCTATGCTGAGTAACCACTAAAATCCAATTTAATCTAGATAGGACTGATGCTTTCTTTTTGGTCTAACTGGACACATTTATGACTCTGAATGATTCTGTATCTGTTTTCTATACCAATGGAATTAGAATAAGAAATGTTGTCTCTGTAAACTGTCTGAAACACCAGTAAATTGGGAACATAAAAACTATGGTTTTATTTTATTTTAGTGTTAATTATATGGGATAGAATTTGATTACTTGACTGAAAAGAAGGAAAAGTTTGTAGTCCTAAACAAAAAATGCAGAGGATGCAGTTTTATATTATTAATTTTTCCATCTGTAATACTGGCTAATATGATAAATGAGAGATGGATAACAGCTCCAAAAGTAGTGATGGCTAAAGATACAGTATGTACTTACAGTATACAGCTCTAAAAACAGATATGAGCACACACATCATATCTTAAAATGTACTGTGTAGTGTGCTACATTGACATGATAAACATTATATGCCTTTTCACTAAAAAGAAAAAAAATGATTATAAAAATCATTGATTATTGTTTTATTTCTTGCTTAAAGAGCCTTAGATATGTACTGTTCTTAAAATGTAAAATCCTAGTGACTCTATAATTTGTTTCCTCTATACTGTGATGCAATGATAAAAATATAATAGGAAATAGATGTGATTGATAAGTGATTACAATTTGGGGATTTAGAATTAAAAAATAATTTAAAATATACCACTAATCCAGTTAGCCAGAATGTGAAGTGAAAAGTTGCTCAGTCATGTCTGACTCTTTGTGACCCCATGGACTATATAGTCCATGGACTATACAGGCCAGAATACTGGAGTGGGTAGCCTTCCCTTCTCCAGGGGATCTTCCCAACCAAGGGACTGAACCCATGTCTCCCGCATTGCAGGCAGATTCTTTACCAGCTGAGCCACAAGGGAAGCCCAGTTAGCCAAAATAAATGGAGTCAAAAACACTCGACCAGCACAGGAGAATGCTGAAGTGAGTTTATTGTATACCTTTAAATCCATTATGTTTATATTTCCACCTATATTCACATATATGAATTCACAAGAATAATAAATATTATTTCAGTTTTAAAATTTTATAATTACTTTCATCCTTTATACATCTAGGCAAATATTTTACCAAATGTTACATTTCTATATTCTGTTTAAATATATATGCATGTATCTGTGAAGAAAGCTGAGCACTGAAGAATTGATGCTTTTGAACTGTGCTGTTGGAGAAGACTCTTGAGAGTCCCTTGGACTGCAGGGAGATCCAACCAGTCCATTCTAAAGGAGATCAGTTCTGGGTGTTCTTTGGAAGGAATGATGCTAAAGCTGAAACTCCAGTACTTTGGCCACCTCATGCGAAGAGTTGACTCATTGGAAAAGACTCTGATGCTGGGAGGGATTGGGGGCAGGAGG
>NW_011495080.1:11272185-11275264 GCF_000754665.1 Bison bison bison | reverse complement strand
CTCCAGGAGTTGGTGATGGACAGGGAGGCCTGGCGTGCTGCGATTCATGGGGTCACAAAGAGTCGGACATGACTGAGCGACTGAACTGAACTGAATACATTAACTTTTAGCCATGATATAGTAATAATTTTTTATCCTCTGTTTTATAATTTACCATTCCATTATATTGGAATTTTATTTGTTCACAAAGAGGACTGTGGTTAGAGTTTTATAATTACTCCTTTCTCACATATAGAAGATCCTCTAGCATGTAGATGCAGAAGAATTATTTAGTCTGTTATTTGGGCATGGATACAAATTTTAATATCTATTAACATACACTTGCTATAACTACTTCTACTCCCAGCAGTAGTGTATGAGGATTTTTATTTCTCCAAGCTCTTGTCAACACTTATATTGCAAGACTAGTTTTCTGCAGATTTGATATCTGTGATACAAAAGTTTATTTTTGGTTTAATATGTATATCTTTGATTACTAGAGAAGTTAATGTTTATTTCATATGTTGTGATGCTTATGAAAAATTGGAATCCAGTATGGTGCATTGGTAAAGCAACTTTATTCTTTCCTCTCAAACACCCATAAAACACCCAAATGTTGGTTCCTTTTTTCAATACCTGGGTAAAAATCTAGGACTTTCCATAATCTTTTAGATCATATAATAAATATATTGTTGTCTCTTCCAGTTTCAAAACATTCTCATATCAGTAGTTAAGCTTCATAAAAAAGGAAGGAAAATAAGAAAGAGGGTGGTTTATTCAAATAAAGCTTGATGGATTTGGTGGTGGTTTAAATCTGACTCTGTCGTGAGGTGCTTTCTGGTTTCCTGAAAATCTGCTGCTGCTGCTGCATCTTGGTTTCTTCTCAGCTGTTATTGGTAATGTCTTCTGATTAGCAGCATGTGACTTGACTCTTAACTTTTGATCTCGGGTGATACATTTAGCACAGTCTCTTTGGAGGAGAACAACGGCCCTTTCAATGCCATCTTGGCTCCCAGTCCTCATACTCATGTTTTTACTCCCACAAATCTGCAAGTTCAGCCTTCCCGAGAAACAGTTCCCTTTCCTGCAGTGGCTGTCAGAGCAGCTAGCCAGCCACAGTCCTGCCCTTTCCAAGGCCTTGTTCTGACACCAGCCAGCCTTGGTGCTCCTCCTCTATGAATGTGCTCTGTAGCTTGAATCTTATGGCCTCACTCTCAGGAAACCAATGCTCTCCATCTTCACTTCCCCACTTCTTTTCAGCACTGGGGTCTTTATGACCTCATTGGGTGTGATAGACTAAAGGCTATGACTACAGATGTCCTTTACCGTATTTTCAAAACCTGCTCTAGGATGTTACTTTGGAACCTATTGCCTGCTTACCTTGGCCAAACTATGGGCAGGGGAAGAAAGTGCATTAAAGAAAATTCTGTTAGAGGATTCAGATTTCTTCATCTGTGAACTGTCTAGTTATTGGGTTGTTCATAATTTTCTAATTGATTTATAAGCATCATGTATTCTGAAAGCATTCTTCTATTATGTTGAATGCTAATCAGTTCTCATAGTTCACAGCTTAAATGTCATCTTATATATTAATATTACAAACATGTTTATTTAGGTACAATCATATATCAGATTTTTTCATTTAAGAATTTTCCCAAGATATCAAATTCTTTCTTATTTTGTTACATGAAACACTTATTTTGTTGCCAATCGAGAACTTCTAATTCACTTTTTCAGTAGTAATTGCAACAAGATCAGTGTGAGAGAAATATCTGTACTTACATATTATCTGAATTTTTACCAAAAGATTAACTTTAAAGACAGAGATATATGTATCAGGAAAGAATGTATCATAAACATTGTGAAATATATTTTCAGTGATGCAAAGGGTTTAAAATATATATAGAGTTGTTAAATTTTTGAATTGCTTGTATAAAGTTTATGAGAAATTCTAAGCATAAACTTCAAAAAGTTGAATCACTATTCAAACACTGACTTAATTAAAATGGGAATGGTTGTGGAAGAGAAACCCACATTACCATCTCTTTCCAATATATTTTATTTATTACTGACGTCAAGGGAAATATTAAAATATAATATCTTAAAGATTTTTGTGATTAATTATTAGGCTTTCCGTTCAGTTTTTTTTCTTCCAACTTTTTATTCAATTTATCACTATCTTCTCAGAACATCAGTTTGCCTGTCTGTTTTTTAAGGTGGCATCTCGAAGTGAAGGCTCTGCTCTAGTTGAGGGGCAAACTAAATAAGTAAAAGATTCATTTAATATTTTCCAAGACTTCTGGTTTCCTTCACAGCTCAATAACCACCTTCTCGGTATTTTTGCTGTTACTTGAACTGAATTGATAATAATCTACAAGCTTTTTTCAAAGATCATCTCTGCTCAGTGGCTTGGACTGATTGTTAAATGTATGAAAATCCTTAGCTTGTATGTGTGTACACCTGCTGGATGAAATATTGAGTGATTCCCATTTGGAGTCATAGAGGCAGTTTTCAAATTTAGAATGTTTTCTAAAAATAATGACAAAAGATTGGCACCCTTTCAAGTATTACACTATTTGGTTGTCATGGTTTCTATTATTTTTCCTGTCAACACCACCTCTGTTAGTGCTTCTGTTTCCTCATGGGTTCCAGATAGCTGTGCAGGCATTTCCAGCCATTACCACTCAGAACTGTTCAGCTGCTTAACAAGGCACCTAGGTCCCATCACTTCATAGGAAATAGATGGGGAAACAGTGGAAACAGTGTCAGACTTTATTTTTTTGGGCTCCAAAATCACTGCAGATGGTGACTACAGCCATGAAATTAAAAGACTTTTACTCCTTGGAAGGAAAGTTATGACCAACCTAGATAGCATATTAAAAAGCAGAGATATTACTTTGCCAACAAAGGTCCATCTAGTCAAGGCTATGGTTTTTCCTGTGGTCATGTATGGATGTGAGAGTTGGACTGTGAAGAAAGCTGGGGGCCGAAGAATTGATGCTTTTGAACTGTGGTGTTGGAGAAGACTCTTGAGAGTCCCTTGGACTGCAAGGAGATCCAACCAGTCCATTCTGAAGGAGATCAGCCCTGGGATTTCTTT
>NW_011495080.1:11258801-11272085 GCF_000754665.1 Bison bison bison | reverse complement strand
AAAGCAGAGATATTACTTTGCCAACAAAGGTCCATCTAGTCAAGGCTATGGTTTTTCCTGTGGTCATGTATGGATGTGAGAGTTGGACTGTGAAGAAAGCTGAGGGCCGAAGAATTGATGCTTTTGAACTGTGGTGTTGGAGAAGACTCTTGAGAGTCCCTTGGACTGCAAGGAGATCCAACCAGTCCATTCTGAAGGAGATCAGTCCTGGGTGTTCATTGGAAGGACTGATGCTGAGGCTGCAACTCCAATACTTTGGCCACCTCATGCAAAGTGTGACTCATTGTAAAAGACTCTGATGCTGGGAGGGGTTGGGGGCAGGAGGAGAAGGGGACGACAGAGGATGAGATGGCTGGATGGCATCACTGACTCAATGGACATGAGTTTGAGTGAACTCTGGGAGTTGGTGATGGACAGGGAGACCTGGTGTGCTGCAATTCATGGGGTAGCAAAGAGTCGGACACAACTGAGTGACTGAACTGAACTGAGGACTACATGAGCTCTCTGCTGACACAAATGCTTCTACTTTAAAAAAAGATGAAATGATAATAACCTGAAACAGGCTATGGTCTTAAATAGGAAAAAAAAAAAATTGTGTGGGACATTGAACCAGGAATGAGTGAGAATAAAGGAGCAGATGTTGAAGAACACCTTTTAAAATACAGAATATTGTGTTCAGAGGACTGAATACTATGGAATGCCATGTGTCAGAGTCACCTAGGTCCATTATTTTAAAACAAGAGCTTACTTTGAGTAAAACAAAAATCAAATATTCTAATAACAAAATAATTCTGAGCATACTTGGAATTCAGAATAAGGTATAAAATAGAAGTGAGATGGATGAAGAATACTGTTGCAGTGAAAAAACAGGATTGAAACTAGACCAAGGGGATAATCTCTGGTATCTGTTCTACTTGTCCTGTCAAAGAAGTAACCTATGTCTTCAGGTGACCCTTAGTTAAAATTTCAGAATCTTATCCTTCTCTGTGAAATTGTATAATAAAATTGTGTTTTCATCTTATGTATATGCTCAGTCATGTCTGACTCTTTGCGGCCCCATGTACTTTAGGCTGCCAGGCTCCTCTGTCCATGGAATTTTCCAGGCAAGAATATTGGAGTGAGTTTCCATTCCCTTCTCCAGGAGATCTTTTGGACCCAGGGATCTAACCCATGTGTCTTTGTCTCCTGCACTGGCAGGTGGAATCTTTACCAGTTGCGCCACCTGGGAGACCCAAAATATTGAAGAGAAACCACCCAACATGTGACTCAAAACTATGAGCCTGGGATTGAGAGTCCCATTCTCTACCCATCTTAGGTACATATATATAAGCCTAATGAATGAATAAATGATTGTACAATCATCAAATTTTTTTTCTGGATATGAAGTTAGAAAAGATTCAGAGAAAATAAGAGATTATAGTGTTAGGTAATTAAAAGTATACATAAAAGGAATGGGTTATCACATAAGGTAGAAAAGAAGATTCTTAAAGGGCTATAGACATACTTGTTTTTTTGACACACTTGCCTAATGTAAAGTTACAGTCCAAGATAGTGACAGTGATGCTGGAGAGCTCCTCTTTTTCCTCCTCTTCTTCCTTTTTCTCTTTCTCCTTCTCTCCTCTCTTTCTTCCTCTTCCTCATTCAGCTGAGATATAGTATTCACGGGATAGCTGGCTAAGATCCTAGATAAAGTTTTACTCTGGACAGATCCCAAGAAGACTGGGTGAAAGAATAAGAGAAACAGAGTAATTCATTCTTGTTCCTTTTAAAGCTAGTGACAAATAATGAAGAAGACACTGAAGTCATGGTGACAGACTTTTATCAGATAATTCCCCGGGGAGAAATAAGGCTATAGGGAGGGCAACTCTAGCTTCTGAAGACTGATATATATTGCATAAAATAAATGCCCATTTTGCAAATAGTTTTTCTGTGTGGCTCTATTTTTTGGTGATTCAGGTATGTTTGTTTATTTAATTCCATTTTTCTCATTGATTTAGAAATAATATGCAAGTAAATGATTCTTTTTTATTCAAGTGTTTCATGTTGTGCTCATGAATGATCCAGGACATTCTTTTAAAGGTTAAACTCAATTAGCTGATGCTCTGATATGTAATTGCTAGAATTCTGCTAGGGTTACTAAAATACTACAGCTAACATATTATACATCAAATTTAGATTAGATTCCATGATGTATAATTCTGGCAAAGAATAAGTGTAAGTTGTTCTTTAAAGATTTTGAGATTATATTTTTCTTATATATGTGGTAAATAATAAAATTATTTACTGACCAAGTGCTTGAAATCTAGATGCTAGGGAAATGCCTCCAACTTCTGGTAAATGTAGGTTTACAACCAACAGAATAGCATGTGAAAAAACAAATTCAATCCAAGGTTGCATATAATCAGTAATTAGTTTTCATGTGCAAACACAGCACTTTAAATTCACGAAACTAATTAGCCCCTTTATGATTCAATAATATTCTGTGTTTTTATTAAGCCCATAGGATTATTTTTTATTAGAAATGAATAGCTATTAAAATAGTACCTATTCAGTGCCTCCCATTTTTCAGAATATATCTCAAAATATATTTTATGTACAGATTCAATTTTATTGCATGTATTAAATCCTGAACTGCAGTTAATGTATCCAAAATAAATTTTTGCATAAAAATCCAAATACTAAATTTTCTGAAACCTATGATATAAAAACAAACATAAAAATTCTTAACTATCCAATGGGCAGATTAGCTAGACGTTCAATGTGTTGAGTCAGCTATATATTGAATTGACTTGACAGTTTTCAGTTCTGGTTTTCATTTGGCCAAGGTGCAAGCAGAATTGAGTGAAGGGTGAGTGTGTTTGTGTGCATGCAGACACATGATTAATGTGTATGTGGGGATATGCTATGAGAAAGAGAGAGGGAGGGAGAGACTGAGAGACAGGAAAGATAGGGGGGGAGAGAAAGAAGACAGAAGGAGGAGAGGGGAGGGGAGGAAAGGGAAGATAAGTGAGAGAGAAGACTTCTGTCTCTCCATGTGGGTGGTTTGTAATAAGCTATTTCATATTTTTTAGCTTTCTTTATGTAGGCTAGGGTAGTTAATCTCCAAGGTCCTTAAATAAGTTAGGATACTTTCAGCTACAGCTAAAACTCAACTCAAATGGCTAAATCAATACATACTTTATTTTTTTTTTTATTATGGACAGAAACACAGAGAAAGGATAATTCCATGGCTAGTTAATTTGATGACTCAATCAGTGCTCAGTTGTATCCAACTCTTTGTGATCCCATGAACTATACAGTCCATGGATTTTTCTAGGCCAGAATACTGGAGTGGGTAACCTTTCCCTTCTCCAGGGGATCTTCCCAACCTAGGGATCGAACCCAGGTCTCCCACATTGCAGGCAGATTCTTTACTAGCTGAGCCACAAGGGAAGCCCAAGTATACTGGAGTGGGTAGACTATCCATTCTCCAGCGGATCTTCATGACCGAGTAATCAAACTGGGGTCTCTTGCATTTCAGGCAGGTTCTTTACCAACTGAGCTACCAGGAAAGCCAAGTTAATCTCTAAGGTCCTTAAATAAGTTAGAATACTTTCAGCTAAAGCTAAAACCCAACTCAAATGGTTAAATAAACATATACTTTATTTTTTCTCATGGCCAAAAACACAGAAAAAGGATAATTCCATGGCTAGATAATTTGATGACTCAATGATATTACCAAAGACCCAAGTTCTTACATCTGTTCTGTCTACATCCTGAAGTGTTTTATCTTAGGGAAAATTTCCTCCCGATTCAGTATTCCGTGTTTCCAAACACCACTTGCTCACACAGTTCTGGGACATTCTGTGTCCCAGAGGGAAAGGGACATTCTCTTCATGTTTCCGACCAGAAAGGTAAGAAACTCTTAGAAGCTCTTCAGTAATCTTCATCTTATTGACTAAATATCGTTATATATGTACCCAAACTAATAACAGGTGTGGAGAATAGGATTTCTGGGATGCCTAACAGTATGCAATATCCTCCCACTTGATAAGTGAACAGATGGCCAGATGTTCAGAGTGTAATTGAAGAAAAGAGAGACACTCCCACCTACCAAGAAGGGAGTGACCTTTGGGTTAGCAGCCAAGGCTTTGGAGTTAATCCCTTCCAATTTTTAAGAATCAGTGCTTCTAAATTCATATTAAAATAGCTAACACTGACTTTAAGACAAACAACACATTTGTGCTGTGTTCTTTTCCTTCTTAGTCTCTTTTAGATATGCATATTTCAATGAATAGGAGCACCTTTAATAAAATTGAGAAAAGCCTGTGTGTGTGTGTGTGTGTGTGTGTGTGTGTGTGAGAGAGAGAGAGAGAGAGAGAGAGAGAGGGAGGAAGAGAGGGAAGCGTGTTCCTACATGCTCAAAGAGAAAATTCCTGACAATGAGTAGATTGCTGGTGTCTCTTTGGTGTGTATTTCCCAAATGGTATATGGAATGACATATCCAATGCACTGTACAGACTTGGAACCTAGGATTTCTGTGCATCCATTTTAAGAGAAAGTTAGACAAAGTTTGGATGAGTAGTGATGGCATCCGCTGATGGGACACAGGTTTGGGATATCACATTTTACATTCTATTTAGATGTGCGGAGTTTGGTTTAGTATACAAGTTGAAATTTCAGGTAGGTTTTGGGGTCAGTGAATCTAGATGTGAGGAGAAGTTTCAGGTCTAGAAACATGTATTTAGCATTCATTGGCCTACATATGGTACTTCAGGTTTGAAGACTGAAGGTAATCCCTCTGTTATAGAGATGACAAGGGAACCTAGGACCAAGCCCCTAGATGGTTCAACAGTTAAAGGTGGAAAAGTCAGAGCCAGAAAGAGAGAGAAAAGAAAGAGACTGAAAAAGAGGCAGTGAGTAGTAGAAAATCCTGCAGATTATGTTGTCATGAAAAACAGAAGAAAGATATGTGTTTTGGCAACATTGATTAAACGACCACTTCAAAGCAAAATGAGATGATTTGTTACATTTGTTTAGCCCTGTATGATTTATAGTTAATGGTGATTAAAAGGGCTCCTCAGATGGCTTTGGACTTCCCTTGTGGCTCAGCTGGTAATGAATCTGCCTGCAATGTAGGAGACCTGGGTTTGATCCCTGGTTTGGGAAGAGCACCTGGAGAAGGGAAAGGCTACCCACTCCAGTATTCTGGCCTGGGGAATTCCATGGCCTGTATAGTCCATGGGATTGCAAAGAGTCAGACACGATTGAGCGACTTTCACTCAGGTGGCACTAGTGGTGAAGAACCCACCTGCCAGTGCGGAAGACAAGAGACGCAGGTTTGATCCCTGGGTTGATAAGATCCTCTGGAGGAGGGCATGGCAACCCACTCTGGTATTCTTGCCTGGAGACTCCCATGAACAGAGGAGCTTGGTGGGCTATAGGCCATAGGGTCGCAAAGAGTCAGACACAACTGAAGAAACTTAGCACATTTGCACGGTGATTCAAAAAAAAAAAAAAAGACCATCTCTCTTATTAGTTGGTGAGCCTATGTCCCATACCCTTGTGTCTGTGAAACTTGGGCTCTTCATTTATAACCAAAAAAAAAAAAAAATTTCAGAAGTTGTGTTACCTGATTTCCAAGCTTGGCTATAAAAGATAATACAGTTATGTCTTTTGCTTGGATTGCTTGTGCATGGAATCCTGAGCCACCACATACAAAGTTCAACTACTCTGAGCCTTAGGATCATAGAATATTTTATGTGAATTTTAGGACTTCAAAGGACCATTTTGGAAAACAAGGTAGAAAATCAGATAATCACAACTGTAACTACCAGCTGACCATAGCCACAGAAAGACGCCAAGGGAGAACTTCTGTCTGAGCCTTTCCATGATTAATTTCTGAACTGCAGTATTGGCAGCCTAAGGACTTCTGTGACAGTCCATGGTTAAGACTTCATTTTCTGATGTAGGGAGTGGGGGCTTGATCTCTGGTTGGGGAGCTAAAGTTCCCACATGCTTCATGGTGAAAAAACCAAAACAAACAAACAAACAAAAAAATGATTGGTACCCTAATGAAGTGGTTGTTTATGCCAATAAGTTTTGTGGTAGTTTGTTGTTCCACGGTAGCACCTGAAATAATCTTACATTCATTACTTTATTTCATTCTAAAAGTAAATTTGATAGAGAAGTAGATATTTAAAATTCCATTTTATAGATGTTAAATGAGGATCAGAATGGCCGAGCAAGCAATCTTCCATAGGTTTCACATCAAGTATGTGTACATTGACTAGAATCCAGGTCCTTTGTCCTGTCTATATATGTTCCTCTTGCATCTTATAGTTTCTCTGTGAAACAGATCCATAAGAGTTTCAAAACAGCACTGTCTTATTCACCAGATATGCCAAGCACTGTGATAGGTATTAATAATATAAAAATGAGAGGAATTGATTTTTTTTCTCCTAAGGTATTTTTTTGTAGTCTAGAAAGAAAATAGCAATTTAATCCAAAAAATGCAACACAGTCAAATAGATCTAATAGTGCTGGTTTGCGTGAGGTGTAAAATAATTATAGGAAGAGCATACAGCTTGAATTAAAAAGAAAATATGTGTCAGATTGTAGGGAGAGGTGGTTAACTAGAGGCACAGAGGACAGTAAAGAACAATAGCTGTAAGAGAAATTGAAATATATATGTTAAGCAGGTTAAGCTCTATGTGAATAGACAACTGGTTGGTGGTCCATGATGTTGGTTTTAACTTTCTTGTTCAAGGGAAAGAACAAGAACAAGTGAAGTAAGGAATAATCACCTAAAAGTAGAAATATTCAATTATGCCTATCAAAAGAGAGAGAGGGAATGAAATGTACATAATACCAACCACATCATAGATCATGGCCTGTGCACTCCAGAAAAGTAGTTCAATTGTGGTAACAACCCTCAACAGATATTCTGGTTTTCCTTTAAGATAGGTAAATTAAAGCTAAAAAAAAAACCATGAGTTTAAATTCTAAAATATGAAAGCAGAGAGGAAGTGGAGGAACATTTTATGTGGGAGATGAAGCCAGAGAAAAGATGCGGAGGAGGGAATAGTTAGTGGGGGAAAAAAAAGAAACAAAAAGTAGGATTTACACATTAAACATGGTCAGTATCTTAGACTCTTTTGGCTGCTGTAAGAGAATGACATAGACTTTGTGGCTTATAAACAACAAAAATGTTTCTCGTGGTTGTAGAGGCTGGGAATTCCAAGACAAGAGAATCAGCAGTTTTGATGGCTGGTGAAAACTCACATTCTAAGTCATAGGTGACCCTTTTGTAGATTCTTCACATAAGAGGCAAGGGGGCTCTCTGGCAACTCTCGTAAAAGGAGATGAGTTGAATTCATCTGAAGGCTGTCTTCTCTTGATCTAATCAGAGACCCCACCTCTAACTGCCATCACACTGGGGGTTATTTTTCAACATAGGAATTGTGGTGGAATGCAAACTTTCAGTGCTCAATGATAAAAGACCTTGAATATGAATATAGGCACTTGGATTTGATTTGCTACAAACAAGGTGCTATTACAGGTTCTTGGGTCAAGATACTGCAAAATGATATTTTAGGGAGATTGATGTGGGTGGGATGAAATGAGGCTTGGAGAGGACATGAATTGATGAAACAAGTCAAGAGGGTGTAAAAGCATTTCAGGTCAGAGGTACTATGATACCTAACTGCTTTTCAGACGTGTCTTCCTCCACTTTTTCTGTATGATATGATAGTGAAAAAAATATTTTTAGATCCTCCACAATTTCCCATAATATAGTTTTAAGGTGATTTCTGTCCCTTGTCTATCTATATGTAAGAACGAAATAGGTAAGCATGAAGAAATGAGGAAAAAATTCAAAAGAAGTGAGGGAAATAACTTCAAATCTGCAACCATAGGACATTTGTCATTGACCAATATCAAGCTCCCTTTGTTAAACAAAGAGTGTGAAAATCTCAGACCATAAACTCACATTTTTAAGAAATGTAGTTATTTAATTTTCTTTCAGTCAACTTGGTTTGTATTATAATCTGTTATCTTGATAGGCTGATGGGAAACACAGAAATCTTACATATTTGCCTTGTGTTTGGAGATGGGACAGTGTTTAACCTCCCCCCCACTTTTTTTTTAAATCTTTCTCTCTGTCTCTGTCTTTATCTCTTTTTCTTTTTCTTGTTCTGTCCTGCACTGCCTTTCTCTCTCTCTTTCCCTGTTCTCACTTCTCTTTTCCTCTGCTCTTCTCAAAGGCATTCTCTGTTCCCTTTCTATGACGTTTAGCATAATAACATAGATGGTCGAAACTTTAGGAAGAAAAAGACCATAAATGTGACTTGTAGGCACTTTCTCCTTTGGGACCCACAACAAATTCTTCCCAGAAGGCAATGAGTACAACAGCTCTTGCCACATTTCTGAAGTTAAAGAAGAGAAACTCCATGGATTAAGAACAAAAATTTAGCATCTCAATTAAGGAAGACAGTTGTGGGCATTTCTTTTAATATCATGGGCTACACCTTGAATTCAATATAAAAGACAGTTACTCTTTGTAATTATACATTTCCTGTTGGAAATTAAGATGTTTCAGAACTACATGTGTTTGAATGTACTTCCTGTGTAAGAGAGTGCTAACAGCATCCTCCTTGTTTCCAAATCTATACATATTTGGAAGATGAGATGGATACTATTTCCCCCTCATTCAGTCCTCCTCTCTGTGCAAGTCTTGTATACCCTATTTCACTGACATACTTCCTGGCTGTATGACTTCCCTTGGCCAGTGGATATAAGCAGATAAAACATATTCTAATTTTGAAGATAAGTTTTAAGAACCATTTTGTGATTTCATTTTGATCTTTTGCTTTTACCAATATTGTTCCAAATATGGGCTGCTTCTTCAGAGGAAAGAGGAGCAGGGTTCCTGCCTGAACGCTGACCGAACAGGCTTGCAGCCATACCGTAGTTGACATTTAACATGGGTTAAGAAATAAACCACGTGTCGTCAGCCATTGCTATTCTGTGTTTGCTTTGCTACACAGCACAGATTAGCTTATCAGGTTGGTACAAAATTCCTATAGTTAAGAAATAATCAGAACGGCTGCTACCCAAAAGTCTACAAGCAATAAATGCTGGAGAGGGTGTGGAGAAGAGGGAACCTTTTCTTACACTGTTGGTGGAAATGCAAACTAGTACAGCCACTATGGAGAACAGTGTGGAGATTCCTTAAAAAACTGGAAATAGAACTGCCATATGACCCAGCAATCCCACTACTGGGAATACACACTGAAGAAACCAGAATTGAAAGAGACATGTGTACCCCAATGTTCATCGCAGCACTGTTTATAATAGCCAGGACGTGGAAGCAACCTAGATGTCCATCAGCAGATGAATGGATAAGAAAGCAGTGGTACATATACACAATGGAATGTCACTCAGCCATTAAAAAGAATACATTTGAATCAGTTCTAATGAGGTGGATGAAACCGGAGCCTATTATACAGAGTGAAGTAAGCCAGAAAGAAAAACACCAATACAGTATACTAACGCATATATATGGAATTTAGAAAGATGATAATGATAACCCTGTATGCGAGACAGCAAAAGAGACACAGATGTATAGAACAGTCTCTTGGACTCTGTGGGAGAGGGCGAAGATGGGATGATTTGGGAGAATGGCATTGAAACATGTATATTATCATATGTGAAACGAATCGCCAGTCCAGGTTTGATGAATGAGACAGGGTTCTTGGGTCTGGTGTACTGGGATGACCCAGAGGAATGGGATGGGGGTTCAGGATGGGGAACACGTGTACACTGTGGCGGATTCATGTCAATGTATTGCAAAACCACTAAAATATTGTAAAGTAATTAGCCTCCAACTAAAATAAATAAATTTGTATTAAATAAAGTGCTTAGAATAGTACCTGACACATAAAACTATTACGTGTTTATAAATAAGTAAAGTAAATGGTAATATTCTGAAACAAAATGTTACAAGCACAAATGCAACTGTAAGAATAAAAGATATCAAGTACACTTAAAGAAATAAAAGGAGTCTAATGGAGATTTATTCTTGTGTTCAGTATTATAACAAGTACACTAACACAACAGGCAGTACAAAAAACTGACTCATAAAAAAGCATCATTTTAATAGTAAACAAAATTATCATTACCCCCACATCTCCAAATGAGTTCCTTAATTGGTGTTTGGGAGATGTTATAATGGAAGCCTCAGTATCTGCTTGTTACTCTCACTTACTCTTAGTGGAACCTGATGCATCAAGAGGAGAATGAGTAAAGTCTTATATACAAGACTTTCAAGCATACTGTACTAGAGTCATTCTATTAGAAATATATCAGGCAGCCAGAGAACTGAGGGAGGATTTAGTTTTGTGTGGCATCTTTACTGGGCTACACAAGCTTTACCAAAGAGGCAAGTCTTTACTGGAATGAGACAGTGGGAGATGCAGCCTGGAAGGGAAGGATGATCAAGTACCACAGGGAACAGAGAGTGGCTAGTATCTGTGATCATGTTCTGCTTCTTTTCATTGCTGCTTCAGAAAAGTCAGCCAGGACACTGGAAAGATCACCTAGAAGGTGAACATAAATAGAACAAAGGTTTCTGCAAGATAATGCTCAAAATCCTTCAAGGTAAGCTTCAACAGTATGTAAAGCAAGAACTTCCAGATGTAAAAGCTGGATTTAGAAAAGACAGAGGAACCAGAGTTCAAGTTCCCAACATTCATTGGAAAATAGAAAAAGCAAGGGAATTTCAGAAAAATATCTACTTCTGCTTCATTGACTATGCTAAAGGTTTGAATGTGTGGATTACTGCAAACCATGGAAAATTCTTAACAGATAGGAATACCAGACCACTTTACCTGCCTCCTGAGAAACCTGCATGCATGTCAAGAAGCGACAGTTAGAATTGGACATGGAAAAATGGGCTGGTCTGAAATTGGGAAAAGAGTAAATTAGGCTGTATTTGGTCACCCTGCTTATTTAGCTTCTATGCAGAGTACATCATGCAAAATGCCAGGCTGGATGAAGCACAAGCTGGAATCAAGATTGCCAGGAGAAATAACAACCTCAGACATGCAGATGATATACTCTAATGGCAAAAAGTAAAGAGAAGCTAAAGAGCCTCTTGATGAAGGTGAAAGAGGAGAGTGAAAAAGCTGGCTTGAACTTCAACATTCAAAAAACTAAGATCATAGCATCAGGTCCCATCACTTCGTGGCTAATAGATGAGGAAAAAATGGAAACAGTGACAGATTTTATATTCTTGGGCTCCAAAACCACTGTGGATTGTGACTGCAGCCATGAATTTAAAAGACAATTGATCCTTGGAAGAAAAGCTATGACAAAACTAGACATTATATTATAAAGCAGGGACATTACTTTGCCAGCAAAGGTCCATATAGTGAAAGCTATTGTTTTTCCAGTAGTAATGTATGGATATGAGAGTTGGACCATAAAGAAGGCTGAGCACCAAAGAATTGATGCTTTCAAACTGTACTGCTGGAGAAGTCTCTTGAGAGTCCCTTGGACAGCAAGGAGATCAAACCAGTCAATCCTAAGGGAAATTAACCCTGAATATTCATTGGAAGGACTGATGCTGAAGCTGAAATTCCAATACTTTGGGCACCTGATGCAAAGAACTGACTCACTGGAAAATACCCCAATGCTGGGAAAGATTGAAGACAGGAGGAAACCGGGTCTAAAGAGGATGAGATGGTTTGATGGCATCACTGACTCAACAGATATGAGTTTGAGCAAACTCCAGAAGATAGTGAAGGACAGGGAAGCCTGGCATGTTTCAGTCCATGGAGTCACAAAGAGCAGGACATGGATTAGTGACTGAACAAACAAAAAACAAACTATTTGCTTAGATGGAACCCTCCTTAATCACTTACACATTTTCTCTCAATTTTAGTTTTCTTTAAAATGTGTATTGATGAAATTGGGAAGAGAGAATGGTTCTTGATCTTCCTTAAATTCAGCACTGATCGAGGTCAAGGCTATGGGCTATGGAGATAGGATATTTACATGTAAGTCCAAACTCCATCACTGAATCATTAAGGAAAACTTGGATATGTGATTACCACTGTGCAGTTCAGTGTCTACATCTGTCAAATAGTAATAAGACTATCTTTCAGAGGATTATCTTAAAGGTTAGTATTAAGTGAATACAAAATATATGGAAGGTGTTTAGAATAGATCCCAACATATAGTAAGCACTTAGTGTTACATATTAATTTTTCATGATCTCATAAAATACCCGTGAGTTAGTTGTTTATGGTTTTATAACTGAGAAAACTGAAGCATGCAGCAGTTAATAAATTTTCTCAAGGTCACTCCATCAACAAATTGCTAATTCCAAAATATAACCAAGTCTGTCTTACAATGTTCCTCTCCATGTTAAAGGGGATGGGCAGTGGGTGGCTTACCTAATGAAAGGGAGACTCAGAGCATTGACTAGAGGTGGGACAAATTGTACTAAAATGAAATGTAGGAAAGTGGATATTTAAGGTGATAATGCAGGTTAAAAAGTGAAGGAAATAGTGGGGGAAAGTGTATGTGATCCAGGCAAGAGAACAACTTCCTTCCAGTTAGTCCCAATAGTTTTTGCTTGTTTGTTTTTAACAGAAAAGGAAAGGCGCACAAGTTTATGTGAAACTTTCTTACATTATGCTCCCCATCGGGATCCTCCCACTAACTTTGTTGGAGCTACAACTTCAATTTTCAACTCAAATCAAAAACATGACTTCCTCTTTTTACACTGATCTATAAGAGTAACAAGAACACTGTTTAATTTTTAGTTTCTTGCATATTCATTGTATAGTAACTGTCGACTAAAAAAAATGCACAATGAGAGCTGCAAGTTGTTTTATTTGGGGCTAGATGAGGAGCGCCGAAGAACTGATGCTTTTGAACTGTGGTGTTGGAGAAGACTCTTGAGAGTCCCTTGGACTGCAGGGAGATCCAACCAGTCCATTCTATAAGAGATAAGCCCTGGGATTTCTTTGGAAGGAATGATGCTAAAGCTGAAACTCCAGTACTTTGGCCACCTCATGCGAAGAGTTGACTCATGGAAAAGACTCTGATGCTGGGAGGGATTGGGGGCAGGAGGAGAAGGGAACGACAGAGGATGAGATGGCTGGATGGCATCACTGACTTGATGGATGTAAGTTTGAGTGAAGTTGGTGATGGACAGGGAGGCCTGGCATGCTGCGATTCATGGGGTTGCAAAGAGTCGGACACTACTTAGCGACTAAACTGAACTGAACTGACTGT
>NW_011495080.1:11255463-11258701 GCF_000754665.1 Bison bison bison | reverse complement strand
TGAGAAACTGCTTCAAAGAGGTTGGAGGAGGACAGTAACATACACTTTTTTTTTTTTTTTGGTAGTAAGTTTCTGCTGGTCTCAAGAAGCTTCTACTAGTCACAAGAAACAGTTGTCACCATGAAGGATTTTAGTGCTTTTCTAGATATGAGGAGGTATAAGAATTGGGCTCATAAAATCAGCTCCTTAGAATATCTAACTATCTGAAGACCTGTTCTGCCAGTTTTGCCCTGAGACACACAGTGCCTATTTTGCTCTCCACCCTGAACTCATTCAAGGGGCATTGCAGGTCAGCAGGTACAGCAGACCATGGTTTAATCCTTTAGAGGCAGATGGCAAGTGACAATTTGTAGTTGACAAGACTCAGTGTGTGCAGCATCTTATACTTGAGACTCTGTAAGTGACCAGGCATCTCCAAGTACAATCCAGGCTGTCAAATGTGCACAAAGAAAAATATCTTAAATAGACTATAATGAAAAATATCAAATCAACTATAATACTTTGAAAGTAAGATGGTTAATATCATAATAATGAATACTGAGTTGTAATTGGTTAGGGTACACTGGTGAACTATATAGTTTATATGAACCGTATAGCTTTATAGTTGGACTATAAAGAAGGCTGAGTACCGAAGAATTGATCCTTTTGAACTGGCGTGTTGGAGAAGACTCTTGAGGGTCCCTTGGACTGCAAGGAGGTCCAACTAGTCTATCCTAAAGAAAATCAGTCTTGAATATTCATTGGAAGGACTGATGCTGAAGCTGAAACTCCAATACTTTGGCCACCTTATGCAAAGAACTGACTCATTGGAAAAGATCCTGATACTGGGAAAGATTGAAGGCAGGAGGAGAAGGGGACAACAGAGGATGAGACAGTTGGATGGCATCACCAACTCAACGGACATGACTTTAAGCAAGCTCTGGGAGTTGGTGATGGACAGGGAAGCCTGGCATGCTGCCATCCATGGGGTCACAAAGAGTTGGACACGACTGAGCAACTGAGCTGATGCGGGTGAAATGAAGGTAAGATTATTTAGGGGTCTTCCCTGGTGGCTCATATGGTAAAGAATCTGCCTGCAATGGAGGAGACCTGGTTTCAATCCCTGGGGCAGGAAGATCCCTTGGAGAAGGTAATGACTACCCACTCCAGTATTCTTGCCTGGAAAATTCCATCGACAGAGGAGCCTGGTAGGCTATAGTCCTTTGGGTTGCAAAGAGTAAGATACGACTGTGTAACTTTCACTTCATACAGATAAAATAAAGGGATGATTATTTAGATAAACATACCATGTTTTACATTAACTCATTGTCTTATCAGTTCATTTCTGTTGCTCAGTTGTGTTTGACTCTTTGTAACCCCATGGACTGCAACACACCAGGCTTCCCTAGCTCTCACCAACTCCCAGAGCTTGCTCAAACTCATGTCCATTGAGTCAGTGATGCCGTCGAACCATCTCATCCTCTGTCGTCCCCTTCTCCTCCTGCCTTCAACCTTTCCTTATACTCTTGGGGAAATTGTATTTTTGGGGGTGTGTGCATGCTGTTGTGTCCGACTCTTTGCAATCCCATGGACTGCAGCCCGCCAGGCTCCTCTGTTCATGGGATTTTCCAGGCAAGAATACTGGAGTGGGTTGTGGTTTATTTTCAGAAGGGGCATTAGTTATAAATCCCACAGTTGGTACATGCCAGCTGGCAGTCTTTACAGAAATTCAAAAAGTACTTGAGAAGACATTCTTTTTCTTTTTGACATTCATATATGTTGGACTTGTGTTAAACCTAGAAGTAGTAACCAGAATCCTTTCTAGCTCAGTTGTCTATACAATTAAGTACTCAGTAGGTGAAATTTCATTAATGTGAGTAACTTCAAGGAAAGATTATAGTTGATGCATCTCAATGTCTTCTCACTCTGGAACTGCACCCTGCAATTGTTCTGACAGCCGTCTT
Organism: Bison bison bison; assembly: GCF_000754665.1. Lineage (NCBI taxonomy): Eukaryota > Metazoa > Chordata > Mammalia > Artiodactyla > Bovidae > Bison > Bison bison. The sequence goes on along the minus strand of NW_011495080.1, from coordinate 11,256,758 downwards.
ACGATTTTCACACTTGGGTTCTTGACAGTGTTAAGAATTTTATTCACGTTCATACTGAGAGATGGCTTAGATCCCAGCATTTTGTAATTATTTTACTTTACCTCCTGCATCCTGGGGTCATTTGTGCTGTGTTCCCCCAAGCTGCTCAGGAATATTGCAAATCCAGTAGACTTCATGCTGGTGACCCTCCGAATTTAAGGACTTGAGGGATAACTGAAATCCCAGCTGTCAGTAACTAAGTTCAAATGAGGGACTGGGTTAGTTAGGGCAGAAGCAGATTTATTTGTCTTCTTTCTGTCTGTGGACTAACAGGGGTCATTCAGTGAAATTGTGCTGTGCTACACTTTCTTCCTCTAAACAAAGGTTAATAAAAGTGCCTTTTCTCTCCCTGCAACAAAGTGATACTGATTAACTAGATGATGATTGTGTAACTCATGTAAGTGGTCTGGAAAAATTCTTAATGCAAGTAAAAGGCATGCCAGGAGTTTGTTTTCTTTAGAGCTTAGAAAAGTAGTTAGAACTATCAAGGGGTCTATTCTGTTCAGTTCAGTTCAGCTCAGTCGTGTCTGACTGTTTGCAACCCCATGGATGGCAGCACTCCAGGCCTCCCTGTCCATCACCAACTCCCAGAGTTTGCTCAAATTCATGTCCATTGAGTCAGTGATGCCATCCAAACATTTAATCCTCTGTTGTCCCCTTCAGTCTTTCCCAGCATCAGGATCTTCTCAAATGAGTCAGCTCTTCACATCAGTGGCCAAATTATTGGAGTTTCAGCTTCAACATCAGTCCTTCCAATGAATATTCAGGACTGATGTCCTTTAGGATGGTTGGATCTCCTTGCAGTCCAAGGGACTCTCAAGAGTCTTCTCCAACACCAGAGTTCAAAACCATCAATTCTTCTTCACTCAGCTTTCTTTATAGTCCAACTCTCACATCCATACATGACTACTGGAAAAACCATAGCCTTGACTAGATGGACCTTTGTTGACAATGTAATGTCTCTGCTTTTTAATATGCTGTCTAGGTTGGTCATAACTTTTTTCCCAAGGAGTAAGTGTCTTTTAATTTCATGGCTGCAGTCACCATCTGCAGTGACTTTGGAGCCCCAGAAAATAAAGTCAGCCACTGTTTCCACTGTTTCTCCATCTATTTGCCATGAAGTCATGGACCGGATGCCATGATCTTTGTTTTCTGAATGTTGTATATTTAGTGTACAGTGTATTCTGTACTTCGTCATAAATTTACTCTTCCAGACTCTGAGTCTAGTGGCAGTTATTGTAGAATGCTGATGATTT
>NW_011495080.1:11244530-11255363 GCF_000754665.1 Bison bison bison | reverse complement strand
TTTACATAATATGTTTACATATTGTTTACAATATGTTTACAATATTGTTTACAATGTGTTTACAATATTGTTTACAATGTGTTTACAATATTGTTTACAATAATGTTTACATAATATATTACTACATAATATGTTTACTACATAAAATGTAAAAACTTCTACGTGACTAAAAGGAAACTCATTGAACTAAAGACAAATATCAAATGTGAAGGAGTTATGTAAAATGATAAAGAGTTAATACCTTTAATTTGTAAAAAGCTGTTTACAAATCAGTAAAAAAAAAAAACACAAAATCTCCAAAATGTTACAGAAAAGCCAGCTTATGATGTAAATTCACAGAGAACATATAAAAGCAATAGGTGCCAAACATGATATGGAAAGTGTACAGACTTCTATCAGTAATCTTTTATCCCTGTGAGTAAAGGAAATGGGAAGAAAAGCAATAATCTGATGTATTTTTTCCTAATCTTTCTAAAATAGCACATATTTCTGTGGCTGTGTATAACATACTGCAAACTTTTGTCATTAGGTATCGAAAAGTTAAAAAAAACATAAATGCTTGATCCTGAATTCTGTATTTGAAATTTGTTCAAAGGGAAAACTTAAATAAGTTCACAAAAATACATGAACAATATGTATTACAACATATTTATTATATTAGTAGGTTATAATACAGATTTGGTTAAATTATGCTGTACTACCAAACAGTGGCAGCCAGCCACTAAGTAGATGGCTAGGTAGATAAGTAAAGAGAGAGGAGTAGAACATTCATCCTGAACTATGTCATACACATACACATGCGCATAGACCCACAGAAGCACACAGATACTAATCCGTCTGTTAAAAAAAAAAATATATATATATATATACACACTCCATGTTATAAGAGAAAAAGACTTAAATAAAAAAATGAATTTAAGTAAAATTAATATCATGAACAATACAAAGTATAAGTTAGTGGTTATGATTTTAAAAGTTGGAAGAAAGGTTCAGAAAATTTATCTCCTTTTTATCCTTCCTTGAATCAAAGCTGTCATCCAATTATGTAACTTATAAAATGAAAAAAACCCATGAGAGGGTGTCTTATGATGAAGAGCTAATCTTACCCATTCAGTGAGGGGAGATACTGATGAATATTCACTACACATATTTTTAAATGTGAGGGAAGTACTGACCTGTGCCACATTGCACTAGTTTTCCCTGGCTTTCCACTTATAAACCTTTATTGTCATTTCAGTTATATTTTGTAACTGAAAAACTGCTCTCAAGAAAAGCTCTAAAATCCATTAGCAGGAAAATATAAACTGTAACCTGACCCAGGAATCTTTGTGCATCACCTTTAGAATTATCTACAGCCACATTTTCAGATTTGGGGAGCCTAGGGAGAGGTATTAGGAATTTCCCTGCCTGCTCAAAACACACTGGCCTAGTGGTATCCTCTCTATCTTTGTTCCCTGCAGGTGCCCTGGCATGAGGAGGTATCTAGGAAAGGGGCCAGATTGTTTACAGGCCTTGAGCAAAGGATCGCTTTCAAATGATCCTATCCGTCTGGGGGATTATAGGAGAGCGTTCAGCTTACCTTCCAAGTCTAGACTGGTTGAGGAAACTTGTGAGTGAGGGTTATTATGTGAAACAGACTTCACCTGTATTTCTGACTTTCAGATTCGCTAAGGTCTATTTTCGATGTGGGCAAAATGCCCAGCAGTCTGCCCAAAGTATTGGGCAGGGCAGTAATGCCAACTAAAATCTCTAATCTTATAATCTTCCCTCTCATCTTATAAATTCTTTGCATTTGTTAATTCATAAATCCTCTCAACCACCTTGCAAGAGGTTGGAGTCGTTACCAGAGAGGAAATTGTTCCTGCAGTTTCCGTGACTTCTTGGAAAAACAGGATTTCAGTCCAAGCAGCTTAACCCTAATGTTTGCACTCAAACAAATTTTATGCTGTCACAAATTATAGAAATACTGACCATGGAATTCTCCAGGCAACTATACTGGAGTGGGTAGCCATTTCCTTCTCCATGGTATCTTCCCAACCCAGTTATTGAACCAGGGTCTCCTGCATTGCAGGCAGATTCTTTACCATCTGAGCCACCAGGGAAGCCCTGTAGTAATACTAATCAAATATACTTCCTTTTAGACTCAGCTGCTAACATTATCAATATCTCAGATTCACTAGCTTTATTTGCTTTTTATGTGTAATGTGTATTCCATTTGGATTTATCTTTATTAAAGAGTTGAACAATGAATAAAATATTCAGAATGCATAATGATGAGTAGAAACTGACCCTGTCACCTCCCCATTCCACTCCTCTGATGTAAACATTAATAAATACCTGCTGTTATGCTTATGTCATTCTTTAAGTTCATACACATGTTGAGTCATTGATTTGATAATATTTGGATTACTTAAATATACACAATTGTGTTTTTGTTTTTAAAAAGTGAAATCACACTAAACATATTTCTCTATCACTTGTATTTTTCACTAAGATACACACTATATGTATATATATATATGTCTATGTGTATGTATATGCATGTTTATATGTATGTGTATATTGTGCATATCTCCACTGCCAATCTATCCTAGCATTCTTGTGTTTATTATATTGTAGACCGATGATTTTCTCCTTCTAGATCTCCTGTCTTTGTGTGTACAGTTTAAACTTTTTAAGTATGTTTTTCTCTTTCATTCTTAATCTCTTAACTCATTTTGTATTGGTATATATTCATTAATAAGCCTTTCCATAGGTACTATTTTAAGTGCTTAAACTATAGAAAGGTACCTACATTATGTACCTGCTTTTCTAGAACTTATACTCGTGTTGTCAGATGTTTCCGTATGATTGTTCAGAACACTGATTCAGATTTTAGTTGTGTCATTCTGTTTTTCAGTTTTGTTTATTCAGTCTGTTCAGGTAAAAGTCATGTTTTCATTGCCTTTTTTTTTAAATTCTGAAAAGTTTTTTGCACTGTTGATTTTATGTCACTTGGAGTTTTTATTATAGTTTTCCTAAAACATGTTTTTGGTTTTTTCCATTCATTATAGTTCCATAAGGTGAAATCTCTCAGTCCTATCTGACTCTTTAGGACCCCATGGACAGTAGCCTGCACCAGGCTCTTCCTGCATGGGATTTTCTAGGCAAGAGTACTGGAGTGTGTTGCCATTTCAGGAGTCCATAATTTTGTATTTTGAGCTGGATCTTCCTCCCCCAGGTTACTGATCCTCTTTCAGTAAGATGAATATATTACTTTTCTTTAATTAGAGTTTATTTTGTGTCTTTTCATTAGCTGTAAAGGTAGACTTATGGGATCACTTGAATAATGACAGACGTGTAAAAATGGATGCTGTGACATTATCTGCTGAAGTTAAAACTAGCTGATCAGGGATTACCTGATAGTTGAGATGCAGGGAGAAGCTCACTAACTTTCTTGGATCTTCAGGGTAGAATATATGGCTTTCTTCTCTGACTTCACTTCCCTAGCTCTCACCTAATGCCCAGAGGATGAATCTATTCACTTGCCCTTTCCACTGGAGATTTTGTTTAAATTAAGGTCATAGGGATACTCCAGGCTCTCTGAGTTATTTTAATATAGGAAGATGGGTACAAGATTAGTATTTCAGAGACATAAGCTCGCTATCTTCCCATAATTATATCTTTTGCATCTTTCTTTACCCCATCCTGCTCTCTCTTCTCTGTACAAAACAAGCATGATTTGAGTTAGCAAAATAATCAGACATATTTTAACCACAGTGGTGAAATAGATGATTTGATTGGTATTAGTAATTTTCATCTAATAGGTCTACTGATCATGGTTTAGTATTTTTCCACTATTGTACATATATTGTACAATACACACTGTACTTTTGGGATTCCCTGGTGGCTCAGACAGTAAAGAATCTGCCCACAATGTGGGAGACCTGGGTTCAATCCCTGGGTTGGGAAGATCCCCTGGAGAAGTGAATGGCTACCCACTCCAGTATTCTTGCCTGGAGATCCCATGGAGAGAAGAGCCTGGCGGGCTACAGTCCATGGGGTCACAAAGAGCCGGACATGACTGAGCGACTAACACTTTGACTTTCATAAGATTTTTATTTTAAAAATGTATGTAAAAGCATCAGAGAACAAAGTCAGGCTTAGTAGCTAATGCCGGGAGCCACATCTTTAATAACATAATTTGTGAAAGCATATCTCTGCATATTTGTGAGAGCAGTGTTTCATGTGTACAGCTTAGGGGAAGATGCCAACCGATACTTCAATGTATTCTTTTCACATTAGCACAGATCACAGCTGGCAGAAATGTATTGGCTTTTTAAATTTACTTTTTTTGAGGTTCTCACATTGGTTAGATAATAAAATGGGCAGATATTAAAGAACAAAGTTGGGTTATAGAAAGTGAAAGCAAAATGTCATTTCATGATAAATGAGAAAATTTGGCTGAAACCTCCTTCCTTTAGGGGTTTGTTCCAGTAAGAACGGAGCACAACTAAATGGTATTTGTTACTCAGAGGAATGGCTTCATATACAGTAGACAGCATCATTCTCCCTGCTTGTGTTTTCAATAACTACTGTATTTTATGTTCCTAAATATTAGAACAAAATATGCTAAAATTTGCTCTAAGCTCCGTAGAACAAAATTCCCTGTGTTCTGCTTTGAATTTCTTTTCCTTGTGTGTGAGATGCAATCTTATGCCCTTTACTCAAAGAGGGAACTCCTTCTATACATGAAATAAAAAATTTTACAGTTTTATAGTTTGATCACATCAAGTTTGAATAAACTCAATAATCTTATATATAAGAAATATATTCTACGTTCCAGTATGAGTTTGCTCTATTTCAAATACTAGTCTTTAAATTAGTATTTAGCTTTAAGGGTCAGAAAGAAATGATAGGGAAATTAAATAGCCCAGGGAGCTCAGGTCAGTGCTCTGTGATGACCTAGATGGGTGGGTGAGAGAGAGGTGCAAGAGGAACGGAATATATGTATACATACAGCTGATTCTGTTGTACAGCAGAGACTAGCACAGCATTGTAAAGCAAACATACTCCTATAAAATGTTAAATATGTGAACTAAGCAGTGTCTCCTGCCTGTCTGAGATGTGGGTTTGATCCCTGGGTACAGCAGATAGTCTGTAGGAGGGCATGACAATCCACTCCAGTATTCTTGCTTGGAGAATCCCATGGACAGAGGAGCCTGGCGGGCGATAATCCATAGGATCACAAAGAGGCAGACAAAACTGAAGTGATTTAGGGGCAGCAGGAAGTAGTATAAACAATCTAGTTGGGAAATCTCATGCTACAGATAGCTGATATTTTGTTTCAAATCTGAGTGCCTATGCAGATCAAAGGAGGAAGTATGGAGAAATATACCAAATGTTTGGTTCAATCACTTCGTATGTACTTGGCGAAAATGTTTTACATGTAGATATTTATTTAATATTTGCAATCAGTGGTAATTAGGGCCTCCCAGGTGGTGCTAGTGGTAAAGAACCCTGCTACAATACTGGAGGCGTAAAAGATGTGGGTTTGATTCCTGGGTTGGGAAGATACCCTGGAGGAGGACATGGCAACCCACTCCAGTATTTTTGCCAGGCTTGCTATGTAGTTCTTTGTTATGTCCTTTCCCTGTAAGTTATATTGCCAACAATTAGCAATAACTGCTGGGTTTAAAAATTTCCTGTGAAGTAAAATTAATTTTATTACAAGTGGTTATTACTTAATTTATATTCATATTTATATAGTTTATGTATATGTATGTTTCTTATATTTGTTTGAAGATCTGATGCAAAATTCAGCCACTTCACTCACAGTCACATGCGAGCACACACAAGTCACAGGAAAATAAACTCAAAATATTAAAAATAATATGAAAATCAAATTGCACTCAGCTTTCTAAATTTATCTTCACACACTTTTGCCTGAGCTCTATGGTTCTCTACCAAATGGAAAAGTATTTACTTCCTATATACATGCTGTAAAAAATAGAAACTGTTTCACACACCATAAAATACATTTGCAACGAATGTTTTCCACACCCTCTGAGAGGCTACCGGCTTTTAAACATAGTAATTGAATTACACTCAACTGAACTAATTTTATTCGGGCTGATGGGAGTGATCAGACTGGCCTAAAGCTACAAATGAACTGCAAATCTTCTCTAAGATTTTAACTTTTGATTTAAAAACTGTGCTCTATCAGTTCTATTAGTTTTCCTTCATTTTAGAAACCACATAATCATTTGAGTTTACGACTACAACTGTTCCCAGCTGTGTTGTAGGAATGCATTAAATGAGAATGTGAAATATAAAAACGAAACTCATCTCATTCAGTGCTATCAGATAAGCCAATAACAGATGAAACCATATCACTGTCAAAGGTGTAGAAAACAAGGACTTTGAATCTGAATAGATTCAATCCAAATCTGGACTACCATAATTTCGATCATTTCACATAAAATGAGATACACTGTAGTGCACAATATATTATCTGTCCTTGTCAAGGACCCCAAAACTTTACCTTCCTATTTAACAGGTATACACAGTAAGAGATTTAGTAGACATATATAGTATAACATTGTATAACATAATATGATGTGATAAAATACTATATAAATGACTAAATCTATTCAGAAAAATGATTAAGTAAGATTTTTTTTTGAGATAATGTACAGAAAAGACTAATTGATCACCACTCAGCTATTTGTGACAAACAGTTCTCTATAGAAACCCAAGTACAAGATATATGTCTTAAGTGAATTAATGCTTGAGGGATCAACTATAAATAGAACTTTCATGATGATTGAAATGAATGTTAAGTACCATGTTGAGGCCTGGATAAATAGGTAAACATTGACTTGACAGAAAGCTTTCCATTTAAAATTATGTGCAGTAGAAAATCTATATTTACTGTAATATTTCTATGTTCAACTTAATTTGACATGCTTAGACTACAAATCCCATATTTTCCTTTATCATATTACATGGTTAACAAAAGATGTGATGTGCTTCTATTAGAAATCAGTTTGACAAAAGTAATAAGAAAGCGATGCTTGCTAATAATCATTTTTCATATACATAATGCAATTTTAATGTCTACTTTTAAGTGTGATAACTATATTTTTCTCATATGCGTGATTATGGCTATAAAAGTATTTATAAGTTCAAAAATGTAACTGAGTGAGCTCTGTGTGTATGTGTGTGTTCAGAAAACAGGGTGAAGAGAAAATTAGCACTTACTGATTTTCTACTATTGCCAGACAATAAAATCACAAACTAAATGTGTTCTTTACAAGTAGTACCTCAAATTCTTGTAAGAAACATACAATAAATATTATTTTATTCCCTCGAATAAAACTTTTGAAGAAACTGAAGCTCCTATATAGAATAAGTCATTCAACATTCACTGAGCATCTTACACAGCTGTTATTGGTACTGACAGTCCCTGTTTTGGCAGTAAGAAAGCATGCATGTATTCTTCACAAGTGCATTTTAGGTTTTTTACAGCCTTACTGTCAGTTCCACTGGTTTGCAAGCCAGCTAAGGAGATTCATACCCTTGGTTGTCAAATCCTCAGGGCTAGGGTGCACAGTATATGAATGAACAGTTAGTATAACCCCCTCTTCTGTGTCCCTTCCTAGAGGAACAGGCCCCTATGTGATCACTTCCTTTCCTATGTGTAGCTTTTTCTTAACAGCCTTGGTTGTAGAAGAGTCTTTCTGCCAGTCTTCATTTTTTTTTTCAGTGAGAATTGCTTCACATGTACATGAAATTTTGATGTGTTTCTTGTGGCTCAGCTGGTAAAGAATCTGCCTGCAGTGTGGGAGACCTGGGTTAGATCCCTGGGTTGGGAAGATCCCCTGGAGAAGGGAAAAGCTAACCAGTCTAGTATTCTGGCCTGGAGAATTCCATGTACTGTATAGTCCATGGAGTTGCAAAGACTCGGAAGCGACTGAGCGACTTTCACTTTCACTTTGGGAGAGGTGAGCTCTGCATCCTCTACTCCATCATCTTGATCTTCCCTCCCATACTGCTTTTCTGATTGAGGCTGAGTGTTGCATGCTGAATTTTCATCTTTGTGTCAGATTTCTTATAGATTTTTAAAAAACTACACACCACAATGAGCATTTGCCAATTTTTGGTTCCCCTGCATCTAGATACACTTCCTAGTCTGGAGTAGTTCTCTACTGTATGTGGGAAGCAAAATCCACACCCCATCCAGAACTCAAACTCGTTAGCTTTCTCACCTAAATTCTACTAACAGCTCTGGGAATTAGGACAGAGATGAATTAGCTGAATTCCCAAAGACTTTGAAGTGAGGGCTAGTGATATAGACAGACTTTTACATCTAGCATACAGTGGGTTAACTATCCCAACATATCCCCACCTGAATCTAGGAAAGGTACTTTTTGCCAGACTGCCTTGCTTCTCTGGAGTGATAGTTGAAAAAATTGGGCTCATCAACCCGCAATATTTATCATGTTCAATATTAAAACTAGCAGTTTGCATACAAAATATCTGCCCAAAGGTGTATAGAGTGGAACACAGGAAGTATAATAAACACAGATGAGATAAAAGCCAAGCTCTTTACTGACAACTGTGCTAACAGAGCACTAATGTTGCTTAATGTTGGTTGTAATATTTGATTCTGATCATCGCTTAAAAAGCACTAAATGTTCTGTCTCTAACTGCTGCTGCTGCTGCTAAGTCGCTTCAGTCGTGTCCGACTCTGTGCGACCCCAGAGACGGCAGCCCACCAGGCTCTCCCGTCCCTGAGATTCTCCAGGCAAGAACACTGGAGTGGGTTGCCATTTCCTTCTCCAGTGCATGAAAGTGAAAAGTGAAAGTGAACTCGCTCAGTTGTGTCCAACTCTTAGCGACCCCACGAACTGCAGCCTACCAGGCTCCTCTGTCCATGGAAGTCTCCAGGCAAGAGTACTGAAGTGGGGTGCCATTGTCTTCTCCATTATGAGGCCCTAATGAAGGTTCAGTTCAATTCAGTCGCTCAGTCATGTCCGACTCTCTGTGTCCCCATAAATCGCAGCACGCCAGACCTCCGTGTCCATCACCAACTCCCGGAGTTCATTCAAACTCACGTCCATTGAGTCAGTGATGCCATACAGCCATCTCATCCTCTGTCATCCCTTTCTCCTCCTGCCCCCAATCCCTCCCAGCATCAGAGTCTTTTCCAATGAGTCAACTCTTCGCATGAGGTGGCTAAAGTACTGGAGTTTCAGCTTTAGCATCATTCCTTCCAAAGAATACCCAGGACTGATCTCCTTTAGAATGGACTGGTTGGATCTCCTTGTAGTCCATGGGACTCTCAAGAGTCTTCTCCAACACCACAGTTCAAAAGCATCAATTCTTTGGCCCTCAGCTTTCTTCACAGTCCAACTCTCACAACCATACATGACCACTGGAAAAACCATAGCCTTGACTAGACAGACCTTTGTTGGCAAAGTAATGTCTCTGCTTTTGCATAACTTTCCTTCCAAGGAGTAAGCATCTTTTAATTTCATGGCTGCAGTCACCATCTGCAGTGATTTTGGAGCCCAAAAAAATAAAGTCTGACACTGTTTCCCCATCTATTTCCCATGAAGTGATGGGACCAGATGCCATGATCTTCGTTTTCTGAATGTTGAAGGTTAACAATCCCATTTAATTTCCTGCTTGGTGGCTGGAATTTTTCTTTTTTTTCAAAAAAATTCCAAAGACCCAAAGCATCTCAAAGCCCCAGAGTCCAGAATTCTTCCTTCCTCCATCAATAATGATGCCTCATATATCAGCTGCAAGATTCATCTGATGTTTATGCTCAAAGTCTTATGAAATATAAAAAAAAAAAAAACTCTCCTTGAAATATTCAAAGTATCATTTGCACTGTTCCTGTATAAACTAAAGGCAAATATAAGATCATGTTGAGTATGATATTAAAATAAATTGGAGTAGAAATGGAATTCTAGAAAATATATATGGACAAATTACATAGAAAGTAAACATAGATTGATAGAGATACATGGATAGAGAAACACAAAGAGAGATTCACAATTAGGAAAGATTATTAGAATCACTAATGAAAAAGTTGGTTTCCAACAGATAGTGAGAGAGCTTGACTTAGAAGAGAATGTGTTAATTAAACTCAGTCGGATACACTTTCAAATTTTTAAATACCCTGAAATTCATGAGATTAAAATAATTTTGAACAGGAGAGAGAAATTGTAATACTTTTTTACATTTGCCAAACCAAAGAGTAGCTTAATAACAAATGAAAATCTTATAAATTTCTTAGTTTTTCCTCTTCAAAATGTAAAATAAAATTTTAAACCACTTTAAAACAGTATATCAGAAATGGAAAATCTGCAGTTAATGCCATGTCCTAAAAATAGATGTACATTAAAGGAATATCATCATATAAGGGCTATTTCCATTGTGTATGCCTTGATATTTAGACAGATGATAACATCTTAAAAGGTTCAATTACAGTGGAAATAAAAAATGTTTTTATTTCAAGGCACTTTGGCAAATAAATAATTAGGCATACATAAACCTTCTCAATGGACTTCCAAGGTGGCTCTAGTGCTAAAGAACCTGCCTGCCAGTGCAGAAGACATAAGAGATGCAGATTCAATCCATGGGTTGGGAAGATCCCCTGGAGGAGGGCATGGCAACCCACTCCAGTATTCTTGCCTGGATAATCCCATGGACAGAGGAGCCTGGTCGGTTACACTCCATGGGGTCAGTGAGTTGGTCACGACTGAAGTGACTGAGCTCAGGCATGCAAACTTTCTCCAAACAAAAACACCTGAGAATCTTTTTTTTTTTTTTTTCAGTTAA
>NW_011495080.1:11243626-11244430 GCF_000754665.1 Bison bison bison | reverse complement strand
TTAGTTTTGCCAAATATCAAAATGAATCCATCACAGGTATACATGTGCTCCCCATCCTGAACCCACCTCCCTCCTCCCTCCCCATACCATCCCTCTGGGTCGTCCCAGTGCACTAGCCCCAAGCATCCAGTATCATGCATTGAACCTGGACTGGCATCTCATTTCATACATGATATTTTACATGTTTCAATGCCATTCTCCCAAGTCTTCCCACCCTCTCCCTCTCCCACAGAGTCCATAAGACTGTTCCATACATAAGTGTCTCTTTTGCTGTCTCGAACACAGGGTTATTGTTATCATCTTTCTAAATTCCATATATATGCGTTAGTGTACTGTATTGGTGTTTTTCCTTCTGGCTTACTTCACTCTGTATAATAGGCTCCAGTTCATCCACCTCATTAGAACTGATTCAAATGTATTCTTTTTAATGGCTGAGTAATACTCCATTGTGTATATGTACCAAAGCTTTCTTATCCATTCATCTGCTGATGGACATCTAGGTTGCTTCCATGTCCTGGCTATTATAAACAGTGCTGCGATGAACATTGCGGTACATGTGTCTCTTTCCCTTCTGGTTTCCTCAGTGTGTGTGCCCAGCAGTGGGATTGCTGGATCATAAGGCAGTTCTATTTCCAGTTTTTTAAGGAATCTCCACACTGTTCTCCATAGTGGCTGTACTAGTTTGCATTCCCCCCAACAGTGTAAGAGGCTTCCCTTTTCTCCACACCCTCTCCAACATTTATTATTTGTAGACTTTTGGATCGCAGCCATTCTGACTGGTGTGAAATGGTACCTCATAGTGGT
>NW_011495080.1:11237325-11243526 GCF_000754665.1 Bison bison bison | reverse complement strand
GCTATTATTTTCTCCCATTCTGAAGGCTGCCTTTTCACCTTGCTGATAGTTTCCTTTTATGTGCAGAAGCTTTTAAGGTTAATTAGGTCCCATTTGTTTATTTTTGCTTTTATTTCCGATATTCTGGGAGGTGGGTCATAGAGGATCCTGCTGTGATGTATGTCAGAGAGTGTTTTGCCTATGTTCTCCTCTAGGAGTTTTATAGTTTCTGGTCTTATGTTTAGATCTTTAATCCATTTTGAGTTTATTTTTGTGAATGGTGTTAGAAAGTGTTCTAGTTTCATTCTTTTACAAGTGGTTGACCAGTTTTCCCAGCACCACTTGTTAAAGAGATTGTCTTTAATCCATTGTATATTCTTGCCTCCTTTGTCAAAGATAAGGTGTCCATATGTGCGTGGATTTATCTCTGGGCTTTCTATTTTGTTCCATTGATCTATATTTGTGTCTTTGTGTCAGTACCATACTGTCTTGATAACTGTGGCTTTGTAGTAGAGCCTGAAGTCAGGTAGGTTGATTCCTCCAGTTCCATTCTTCTTTCTCAAGATCGCTTTGGCTATTCAAGGTTTTTTGTATTTCCATACAAATTGTGAAATTATTTGTTCTAGCTCTGTGAAGAATACTGTTGGTAGCTTGATAGGGATTGCATTGAATCTATAAATTGCTTTGGGTAGTATACTCATTTTCACTATATTGATTCTTCCAATCCATGAACATGGTATATTTCTCCATCTATTAGTGTCCTCTTTGATTTCTTTCACCAGTGTTTTATAGTTTTCTATATATAGGTCTTTAGTTTCTTTAGGTAGATATATTCCTAAGTATTTTATTCTTTCCGTTGCAATGGTGAATGGAATTGTTTCTTTAATTTCTCTTTCTGTTTTCTCATTATTAGTGTATAGGAATGCAAGGGATTTCTGTGTGTTGATTTTATATCCTGCAACTTTACTATAGTCATTGATTAGTTTTAGTAATTTTCTGGTGGAGTCTTTAGGGTTTTCTATGTAGAGGATCATGTCATCTTGAAAACTGTGCGGAGCTGCCTTGTGCCTTAGCCAGTATTCTTCAGCTTTGTGCTTGAGACACCCTGGGAGGAAATAAATAGTACCTCATTTCTCTGGAATTATTCTACATGTCTTTCTATCTTGCCTGATCTGTCTCTCCTTGGCTCACATATTCCTGGTTTTCAGTTTAACTATTTGGCTCCTATTCTCTTCCAAATCCATTGGATGTTTCCCCCAGATTTAGAGTTACTCATTTCAGCTCTCATCTCACATACAACTAATAATTTTATTCAATTTAAATAAGATTGAGAGAAACCATGCCCCATAGGTCCTGACCCTCATCCCAGTAGCCTAGAAAAGCAGCTAAAATGATCAGAATCTGGGTACTTTGGGCAGTTTATACCACATGCAGTATTGATACTTACCTTCTTAACAGAACTATATAGTTGAGAGGAATCTTCTGTACTTGAATATTAAATATCTCAGTGCAGTTTGATTGAGATTCCTGGCTGAAGCTGATGAGTTGAGAAAATAGGCACCTAATTTCCCAAAGTTCAAATGGGAGATGTTTATTTGTAGTTGTTGACTTAAAACATAGTCACAACCTAAAATTTGAGAGTTATGTTTTATTAAGTGGAAATTTTTAGGACTTCAAGCCTGGGAGAGAGCATCTCAAGTGACCCTAAAAGAACTGCTCCCAGGGGCAGGGGAGGGGTCTGGTTATATAGAAGTTTGCAACAAAGGACAGGTAGTCTGAACATCAAAAGTATTTTTGTGAATGAAAACCAAATATCTCAGGTTAAGGGATTGAGCACTTTTCTATATATGGGAAGATGCAAGAGTCTGTGTTCACTGAAATCACTCCTTCCATATGCTTCTCAGCTATCTGGGGCCAGTATCATGCATTTGTCCTCAGTGCTCATGGTAGGTAGTGGCTGTAACCTCATGGCTGCCAGATCACAGGCATTGTTCTCCTTCCTGGTTGCCCTGGAGGGCTGGGATCGCAGATGACTGTGACATTGTTGTTTACTGACATAGCAGGAAATCCTCTATTTCTTACATTAAAGGTCTCAGAACAAACTAGTGATACTTTCATGGTCATTGATGTTTAACTTGTGCCTTAAAAGACAGGAGGTTAATCAAAGAGAGTGAGAATTCCTTTGAAGAAAGTTTATCCAAACTGATTTATGTATCACTGTTATACCTCTATGGGAGAGACTAGTGGGGTGCCTAAAGGGAGCAACCCCCTTGAAATGTTAGGATGTCTACTAGGAGTGTAGAATGACATCTTATCCCCTGAAATGAATATTACTGATGTGGAAAACACCTTAATCCCACTTGCATTGCTGCAAAAGTGGAATGAGTGAAAATGTTCTTGAAATTGATTGCTCTAGATCTTCTGAACTTAAAAGGCATAAAGATTCCATTTTTTTAATCTTATCTGGAAATGCCAAAAAAAAAGTGAGATTCTGGCTAAGCTGTTAGTGATAGCAGAGAAAGGTCAGAGGTGCAGTAGGAATATCCTGGTGTCTAGAATTTGACAAAGAGGTGAAAGAAGGTAGTGAAGCTAGAGCATTTTCAGATACCTGTTTCAGACAGGGCCAGTTATTGGGGTGGAGAGACCCTCATAGCAGAAAACAGTTATATGGTGAGATAGACAATTGCAACTTCTCTGTGCCTGACCTCATCTTCCTTCATCAGACCACAGATGGAGGAATTTTTAATAGCATGATAAGCAGAGGAGTCAAGTACCAAACACTACACCTGACTTCTTCTTTCAGATTTCTCTGGCTGGTCTGAGTTAAATATAGGGAAGAGGGAGAAACTTTAAATCGCAAATAATCTTGAAGTATGGATTCAGATTACTGGGTTTATTAATACATGATAAATAAATTGTTCTAATCCTGGCTCTGCCTGGAAAACTATAGGATTTCCCTTTGATATCATCCAGGTGTGGAAAAGGAATATTTTGATGTAGTCCTGAAGGTAGTAATCAGGGAGAATGAAGTTGAATTCTGCAAATAGTTGAAGGAGTCTTACCCATTTCATAATTGATTTATACTTACTCCTTTTGGTTAGGGAGTTTTGTAAAAAAAAAAAAAAAAAGTTTCATGGGTAGATCAAAATTCTAGCGTCAAAAAGTAAAATCAACTGAAAAAATCATAAGTTGATAGAAAATGTACAAAATGTAAAAGAGTATGAGGTCTTAAAAATATTGTGTAAATTCCAGTAGCAAAACAGTAGTGTTTCTCAAAGTGTAATATGTGATATAGTTGGATTAGAATCATAGAGGTGGAGATACTAAAGATGTAAATACCTGTATCACATTCTAGATGTATTGAATCAGAAACTGTGCTGAACCCAGCGATTTCATGTGGTCCTTACATGGTGCTTATCCGGCCAAAATTTGAGTCTTTTGAGCAAAATAATAAGGAGAAAAAGGTAAAATAAAGAAAATAAATTTGACACAGATGAATGGCAAATACTGTTTTACTAAGTTGTCTTTAACCAGATAATACTTATTTTCAGTATCTTTTCATTTATGTACTTCATGGGTAATAACGGCATAATAATTTTCACACTAAAAAGATATCGAAGGCAAATAGTTAGGATATTTGTAATGTCCCCCTTTGCTCTGCCTGCTTTCAACTTGAGGTTTTAATTCTGTTTAATCACTAAAACAACAATTTGCTTAATTTGCTATTCTTAATTGCCTTGGCTATTAAAAAATTAATTATCAACTAAATGGGTTAAAATTTAGATTGGCTATTTGAGAAACTGCAAGATGTTGAGATTCCTCAGTTGAGTAATTTGGCTTTACATAATTGATTATTTGCCCTGTTATATTTAAAACGACATACTCTAAACTATTTTACAGTGTTTCCTATGTTTTGAGTTGAATTGTGTCCCCCATTAAAAATATGTTGAAGTCCTAATCCTTGGGGCCTCAGAGTGTGACTTTATTTGCAAACAGGGTTGTTACAAGTATAATTAGTTGAAAGTGAAAGTTGCTCAGTTGTGTCTGACTCTTTGTGACCCCAGGGACTATACAGTCCATGGATTTTTCCAGGCCATAATACTGGAGTGGGTAGACTTTCCCTTCTTTAGGGGATCTTCCCAATCGAGGGATTGAACCCAGATCTTCTGCATTGCAGGCAGATTCTTTACCAGCTGAGCCACAAGAGAAGCCTCAAAATACAGAGGTGTGTAACCTATCCCTTCTCCAGGGGATCTTCACGACCCAGGAATCAAACCAGGGTCTCCTTCATTGCAGGCAGATTCTTTACCAACTGAGCTTCAGGGAAGCCCTGTAATTAGGTGAGAGGACACTGTCTTAAGGGTTGGCTCTTGATTCAGTATGATTTCTGTACTTATAAGAGATGAGACAGAGTCACAAAGATGTGAAAAGAAAGTATAGCTCTGTGATACAGAGGCAGAGACTAGAGTTATTCATCTACAAATGGTTGCCAAGGATTGCTAGCAAAATCCAAAAGTTAGCAGAGGAGAGGAAGGTTTCACAGAGTGAAAATTTGATTTTGAACTTCTGGCCTCCAGGACTGTGAGACAAAAATTTTCTCTTGTTTTAAGCCACTCATTTTGTGATGACAGCATGGGAAATGGATATGTCTTATGTAGGTACAAATACTAATAAGTAAAATGAGTGGACATTCCCCAATGGCTCAGCAGGTAAAGAATCTGCCTGCAATGCTGGACAGGAGATGCAGGTTCAATCCCTGGGTCGAAAAGACCCCCTAGAGAAGGAAATGGCAACCCACTTCAGTACTCTTACTTGAAAAATGCCACAGACAGAGTAGCCTGGTGGGCTACAGTCGCAAAAGGTCAGACACAACTGAGTAACTGAGCATGCACAAAATAAGAAGGCTATTTCATTAAACATAGAAATTTACAAATTCATTTTCAGAGGAGGAAAGTACATTTTTAGTGTTTTTTTTTTAATTGACACAAGTATTAACTATTTTAGCCATATCAGGACAGTAAGAAACAGAGACCTATCTATATTCTGACACTGTGTGTGTGAGCTTATTAACTATAACTTTGAACTACTGTAAATGAGCTCAATATGACAATATTAGGGAAAATAAACTTTTGTAACATTGAAAAGAATATTTACAGATACAGTGACTGAGGTAATAGAAAGTATCTTAGAGACTGAAATAAATTCTCTGAATACAACTGTGTATGATATATAAACCAGTTTTCCTGTTACATAGGCTTAGTGTATTTTTAATTCATTTGTTCATATTTAAAATATTATCTTGGGAAGGGAATAACCTTGTATCTTTACTGCAATTATATTAATATAACTGTAAAAAATTACAAAGTGATATAATATCCATAAGAGTTCTGATAAAAGGCTCAGTTGGTGCTCATCAGGGCACCATGGTTTTAATGAAGTAACTAAGTAAATGATAAAGGAATTAGAAACAAAGCTTAAGAGAGACAAAAATCTTCTGATTTTAAAGTATAGGTTAGTGTAGATATTAAATAGTATTTATGGAACAAAGCAATCTTTACTGTCTATCAGATCAGATCAGTCGCTCAGTCATGTCCGACTCTGCGACCCCATGAACTGCAGCACGCCAGGCCTCCCTGTCCATCACCAACTCCCGGAGTTCACCCGGACTCCCGTCCATCGAGTCAGTGATGCCATCCAGCCATCTCATCCTCTGTCGTCCCCTTCTCCTCCTGTCCCCAATCCCTCCCAGCATCAGAGTCTTTTCTAATGAGTCAACTTTTCGCATGAGGTGGCCAAAGTACTGGAGTTTCAGCTTCAGCATCATTCCTTCCAAAGAAATCCCAGGGCTGATCTCCTTCAGAATGGACTGGTTGGATCTCCTTGCAGTCCAAGGGACTCTCAAGAGTCTTCTCCAACACCACAGTTCAAAAGCATCAATTCTTTGGCCCTCAGCCTTCTTCACAGTCCAACTCTCACATCCATACATGACCACAGGAAAAACCATAGCCTTGACTAGACAGACCTTTGTTGGCAAACTAATGTCTCTGCTTTTCAATATGCTGTCTAGGTTGGTCATAATTTTCCTTCCAAGGAGTAAGCGTCTTTTAATTTCATGGCTGCAATCACCATCTGTAGTGATTTTGGAGCCCCCAAAAATAAAGTCTGACACTGTTTCCACTGTTTCCCCATCTATTTCCCATGAAGTGATGGGACCAGATGCCA
>NW_011495080.1:11236534-11236740 GCF_000754665.1 Bison bison bison | reverse complement strand
AGCACTTTCACAGCATCATCTTTCAGGATTTGGAATAGCTCAACTGGAATTCCATCACCTCCACTAGCTTTGTTCGTAGTGATGCTTTCTAAGGCCCACTTGACTTCACATTCCAGGATGTCTGGCTCTAGGTCAATGATCACACCATCGTGATTATCTGGGTCATGAAGATCTTTTTTGTACAGTTCTTCTGTGTATTCTTGCCA
>NW_011495080.1:11233443-11236434 GCF_000754665.1 Bison bison bison | reverse complement strand
TGTATTCTTGCCATCTCTTCTTAATACCTTCTGCTTCTGTTAGGTCCATACCATTTCTGTCCTTTATCGAGCTCATCTTTGCATGAAATGTTCCTTTGGTATCTCTGATTTTCTTGAAGAGATCCCTAGTCTTTCCCATTCTGTTGTTTTCCTCTATTTCTTTGCACTGATCGCTGAAGAAGGCTTTCTTATCTCTTCTTGCTATTCTTTGGAACTCTGCATTCAGATGTTTATATCTTTCCTTTTCTCCTTTGCTTTTCACTTCTCTTCTTTTCACAGCTATTTATAAGGCCTCCCCAGACAGCCATTTTGCTTTTTTGCATTTCTTTTCCATAAGAATGGTCTTGATCCCTGTCTCCTGTACAATGTCACGAACCTAATTCCATAGTTCATCAGGCACTCTATCTATCAGATCTAGGCCCTTAAATCTATTTCTCACCTCCACTGTATAATCATAAGGGATTTGATTTAGGTCTTACCTGAATGGTCTAGTGGTTTTCCCTACTTTTTTCAATTTAAGTCTGAATTTGGCAATAAGGAGTTCATGGTCTGAGCCACAGTCAGTTCCTGGTACTGTCTATAGCCATGTGCTTTCTGGTAAAATTAATGAATCAGGAAAAAATAAAAGTATAAGATTTAGAGATGAAGAGAAGAGGCATTCTAGATTCATGGACAGGCTTGTCAGAGACTATAACATTGTAACTTCTGAGACAGAAACGGTGTTGGTGCTTGAATCCTGTATTTCAGTAAAACTCTCAATTATATCTTAGTGCAATTCAAGATAATTTTAGGCGAAGGAGATCTGAATCAATTTTCTGATCATTTATTTTGATACAACTATACTTTATCTTTGTAAAATTATCCAGCAAAAGCAATGAAAAAAAAAAAAAAAAACACAAAGAGAAAGATGTGGATTTCAAGAAAAAATAGAACTAACCTAAAATGAAATAAGAAGCTATAGAGTGAAATTGTACACTGGACCCAAATAGCAATCTGTCTACATTAGGACAGCAGTGGTTAGACTTCTAAAGCAACTAAATCTGCACATACACAGAAGAGAATTCTAGTGCAGAAATATTTGGTTAAAGACTAAGAAAACTTCGATGATAAGATTAAAAATACTTGAAAATAGTCATTACAAATCCCAAGAAAATAACTATAAAAATTAAAAATTGCAATCCAAAACAATGACATGATTTTGAAAATTTCATAGATTATGAGAATAAAATCCACTTGTTTTTAACATTTGAACCATTCTGTCTTAAACATCACAAATTTAGGATAATTGAAGTAAATACAATATTTTCTATTTTTCAATGAATAGTAGTTTCATGATAATAATAACATCAATTTAAAATGCATCCAAGAGTTACCAAGGTAATGAAAATATTATTGGTCACGATCTTGTTAAAAAAAGATAATCTCTGGGACTTGCCAGGTGGTCACGATCTTGTTCAAAAAAGACAATCTCTGGGACTTCCCAGGCGGTCCAGTAGTTAAGATTTCACCTTCCAGTGCAAGGTGTGAGTTCGATCCTTGGTTGAGGAGCGAAGATCCCACATGCCTTGTGACCAAAAATCCAAAAGCATCGAACAGAAACAATATTGTAACAAATTCAATAAATCTTTAAAAACGGTCCACATTAAAAAATCTTTAAAAAAGAAAACACAATCTCTGTGCTAAACCCAACATTTTAAGCTGTTTTTCCTATAGAACTATTTACCAATTCACAAGGAATATATGACACATATCTCTGCTGAGAAGAAAATTACAGAGAATAGGAGTAAGAAACCTTTTGGTAGTTTCCTGGGATGGAGGAGAAAAGGATTTATTAGAGTTATAAGATGGCAAGATAGCCATGACTTAAGGAGTCAGAATCCCTAACATAAGTAAAGCATAGAGAAATCAGCTTTCTCTTTTTTTTTTTTTAGTTACTTTTTTCCTAAGTCTTTATTGAATTTTGTTACAATATTCCTTGTTTTATGTTTTGATTTTTTGGCCTTAAAGGTTGTGGGATCTTAACTGCCTGACCAGGGATCGAACCCACACTCCTCTGCATTGGAAGGCGAAGTCTTAACCACTGGACCACTAGGGAAGTCCCAAGAAGTAAGCTTCATACATTTCACTGCTTCTCTCCTTCAGTTGTTTGCACATTTATACATGCCGCAGGGCTACAGGATAAAAAAGCATGAAGAAAGCTTCGATTGTGGTAGTCTCATGTCTTTGTTACAACTGAAAGGATCTTTCTAAGAATTAAGAACAAATTTTAAAAAAAGGCCTGAACACACAGCTTTGATTCAGTTTCTGATTGAATTTAAGGTAGTCTGCATCAAAATTTACTGACAGTCATGAACTGAAATCATTTATTTGCAGATTAGATAAGATTATCTAGAAATTTAAAAATTTTGCAAACAAATGATTTGGGTTTTAAGGAAACATCAGCTTGCATACAGAGTTGACAGAAATGAAACACGGAAAGAGATCTACAGGTTATTCACATAGTTTATAAAAATGCAAACTTAAACTGCAATTATATTCAGCAAAATAAGTGACTCCAGAGAACTAGATTTCCAGAGAACTGGAATCTGTAAAAAAAAAAAAAAAATATATATATATATACACACACACACACACACACACACACACACACAGTGGCAATTACAGAGCTGGACAACAAAACTATTGTAATTAAGAGCTCAGTAGATGAGTTTAACACTAGAAAGGACAGAGCTAGGAGGTGAATAGTAAACTGAATAATACGGCAATAGAAAATACCCAATCTGGAGCATAGAGAGCTATACAGAGCTATTGTTCAGTTGTTCTATTTTCAACACCTATAGGTTCCAAATAGGAAAAGGAGTATGTCAAGGCTATATATTGTCACCCTGCTTATTTAACTTATATGCAGAGTACATCATGAGAAACGCTGGGCTGGAGGAAGCACAAGCTAGAATCAAGATTGCCGGGAGAAATATCAATAACCACAGATAT
>NW_011495080.1:11218321-11233174 GCF_000754665.1 Bison bison bison | reverse complement strand
ACTTTGTCAACAAAGATCCATCTAGTCAAGGCTATGGTTTTTCCAGTGGTCATGTATGGATGTGAGAATTGGACTATAAAGAAAGCTGAGTGCTGAAGAATTGATGCTTTTGAACTGTGGTGTTGGAGAAGACTCTTGAGAGTCCCTTGGACTGCAAGGAAATCCAACTAGTGCATCCTAAAGGAGATCAGTCCTGGGAGTTCATTGGAAAGACTGATGTTGAGGCTGCAACTCCAATACTTTGGCCACCTGATGTGAAGAGCTGACTCATTGGAAAAGACCCTGATGCTGGGAGGGATTGGGGGCAGGAGGAGAAGGGGACGACAGAGGATAAGATGGCTGGGTGGCATCACTGACTCAATGGACATGGGTTTGGGTGAACTCCGGGAGTTGGTGATGGACAGGGAGGCCTGGCATGCTGCGATTCACGAGGTTGCAAAGAGTCAGACATGACTGAGTGACTGAACTGAACTGAACTGACTGATAGGTGACAGTTGAAAATTTTTAATGTAAGTATAATCAGAGCTCTAAAAGCTTTAGAGGGAATGGGACATTCAGCCAAATTCAGGAAAAATTAAGAAATCCAATAACATAAAGAAAGCAAAGAAAACCTACCTAAGTACTCTATATTTAGAGTGTATCACAGTTTATCATAATTTGCATAAATAATCCAGGTTAATTTTTCTCTTGTGTGATATTTAATTTTACTTTATGTATTTAATATATATGTTAATTATGCACATTTAATTGAATATTTTTCCTCCTAAAAGTTTCCAAGTTGTAAAAATACATTTACATTTAAATGAATAATAAGGCAACCTTATTAGATACAACAGACCTCACTACTGACTTCTCTAAAGGAGCAAAGAGAGTCAAAAGAAAATAGAATGGTGTCTTTGAAGATCTGAGAGAAAATAACTGCTAACCCTGAAATTTAAATCCAATAAATATGTTTCAAAAATGAGGACAAAGTAAACATATTTTCAGATAGTCAAAAACTGAGAGAATCTGACACCAAAATGACTTTTGTACAGGCATTGGCAGATTAATGAAAGATTATAGAAAATTCAGAAAACAAATTACAAATATGTGGCCTTGATTTATGATTAAGGTGAAACTTCAGTGTAGTAATGCAAAAGAAAATTGAATGACGTTGGATGAATTGAATACCCTCCTGAAAAAAGAAATCTTAGATCATAAAATTAAAAACTCTACATTCTAGATGCTAAAGATCTAAAAACAAAACCACCAAAAACTCTCTATAAGGTAACAAATCCAGGAAAACAACTTCTTGACCTTGTGAGAGGCCAAAGATTTCTGAAAGAAGACATAAAGAACATTAACCATAAAATATGATGGAAAGGACTACATTAAATATTCCTATTTGTTAAAAGACAACATTAAAAGCTTTAATGGCAAGTGAAATATGGACAAAATGTACAATATATGTAGATAAATTATGTATCTTTTCAATGTATTGAGAACTCTTATAGTCAGAAAAAGATAGTAAACAATTAAACTGATGAATACGGGACTCATACAAAGGTAAGTGCCGTAAATTAAAAAGCGTTTGAAAAGATGTTCAATCTCTCACTCAAAAATTAAATGTAAAGCTCTATCACTTTACACAAAAGAGAATGACTAAAATGAAGAAAAGACACATGACTAGAATAAAGGCTGGCATTACCTAGTATGGCCCTGGACATAGAGAAAATGCAATTCCCATGTGTGGCTCCATTGCTGCTGGTGTTAGGAAAATGGGTTGGCATTATACATAAGCTGAGCTTACATATGCATTGTGACACATGTAGAACTAGTTAACAGAGACAAAGTACTCTTTACATTTGGATTTAAGGAGGGTTCAGAGAAGGCTCCCCTGGTGGCTTAGATGGTAGAGACATCCATGGACAGAGGAACCTGGTGGGCTAGAGTCCATGGGGTCACAAAGAATTGAAAACAACTGAGTGACTAACACTTCACTCTGTGAAGGTTCAGAGAAAGAATGAGAGTGGATTCTGGGTGCTTCAGTTCAGTTCAGTTCAGTCTCTCAGTCGTGTCCAACTCTTTGCAACGCCATGAACCGCAGCACGTCAGGCCTCCCTGTCCATCACCAACTCCCAGAGTTCACCCAAACTCATGTCCATTGAGTAGGTGATGCCATCCAAAAATCTCATCCTCTGTCATCCCCTTCTCCTCCTGCCCTCAATCTTTCCCAGCATCAGGGTCTTTTCAAATGAGTCAGCTCTTCAGGTGGCCAAAGTATTGCAGTTTCAGCATCAACATCAGTCCTTCCAATGAACACCCAGGACTGATCTCCTTTAGGATGGGCTAGTTGGATCTCCATGCAGTCCAAGGGACTCTCAAGAGTCTTCTCCAACACCATAGTTCAAAAGTATCAATTCTTCGGTGCTCAGCTTTTTTTATAGCCCAACTCTCACATCCATACATAATTACTGGAAAAACCATAGCTTTGACTAGGTGGACCTTTGTTGGCAAAGTAATGTCTCTGCTTTTTAATACGCTGTTTAGGTTGGTCATAACTTTCATTCCAAGGATTAAGCATCTTTTAATTTAATGGCTGCAATCACCATCTGCAGTGATTTTGGAGCCCCCCAAAATAAAGTTATCCACTGTTTCCACTGTTTCCCCATCTATTTGCCATGAAGTGATGGGACTGGATGCCATGATCTTAGTTTTCTGAATGTTGAGCTTTAGGCCAACTTTTTCACTCTCCGCTTTCACTTTCTTTAAGAGGCTCTTTAGTCTTCTTTACTTTCTGCCATAAAGGTGGTGTCATCTGCATATCTGAGGTTATTGATATTTCTCCCAGCAATCTTGATTCCAGCTTGTGCTTCTTCCAGCCCAGCGTTTCTCATGATGTACTCTGCATATAAGTTAAATAAAATGGGGTGACAATATACAGTCTTGATGTACTCCTTTTCTTATTTGGAACCAGTCTGTTGTTCCATGTCCAGTTCTAATTGTGCTAATGATGTTCTATTCTATCTGGGAGTGGTTATATATGTCTATTCATTCTGAAAAAACCCACAAAGCAGTACAATTATGATTTTGTACTTTCTATATATACATACACAAACAAATAACAAACTAGAAAATATATTTTCAATGTAGATTGAAGAAATAAGTGATTAATACCTATGTTAGTGTTCTAGGGCTCACACACACACACACACACACAGAAATGTGCCATAGACTGGGTGGCTTAAATAGCAGAAATTTATTTTCTAACAATTCTGGAGGCTAGAAATCCAAAAATCTGGGTGACTTCAGGCTTGGTTTCATCTGAGGCCTCTTTTTTTGGCCTGTGGATGGCTGTCTTCTCCCTGTATCTTCACGTGGTTTCACTTCTGTTCATGTCTGTGTCCCCATCTCCTCTTTTTAAAGAGTGTCAGCCATGTTGGGCTAAGGCCTGCACTAAGGGCTTCATTTTAACTTAGCTACCCTTTTCAAAGACCTTATCTCCAAATACAGTCATGATGAGAAGTGCTGCAGATTAGAAATTCGACATAACGAATTTCAGGGGGGGTAAACAATTCTGTTCACAACATCATTATTGCAAATTAGAATAAGACCACATAAAGCTGATATTAACTGATACAAAAGTGGGCAACTGGGAGAAATATGCCTTTCACAAAATTGTTTTAAAAATACAGATTGCTCCTAACAAAATGATAATTTTAATTTATAGTTTCAAAAGAATGCATACTTAAAGTAATGTGGGTATATTATTCCTTTATTTTTTGGGTAAAATGAGAGAGAGAGAGAAGGAAAAGGATGAGAAAGAAGAGGAGAAGGGGAGGAATGCAGAGATTATATAAAAACCCTTGAAAGTGAATGTCTGTCAGTCATGTCTGACTCTTTGTAGCCTGCCGGGCTCCTATGTCCATGGAATTCTCCAGGCCAGAATACTGGAGTGGGTTGCCTTTCCCTTCTGCAGGGGATCTTCTCAACCCAGGGAGTAAACCCAGGTCTTTCATATTGTGGGTAGATTCTTTACTGTCTGAGCCACCAGGGAAGCCCAAAAAACTTTAAGGTATATAAATGTTCATTGCTGTACAGTTTATATTTTTAAAATGGCATTCTGAATATTTCTATCTTTGTATTGTTACCACTTAATTTTCAATAATAATTATGTGTTGTTCTTATGATAAGAACGAAAAACAATCCTCTGAAACATGAACGGCATTTTGCTCTCATTCCTTTTGAGAGTAACATGATTTTCAACCATGACAGAGATTTAGGAAAAGAATTTACATGCTGATTGAAGTGAAATACCATGGATATCTTGAGGGGAAAACACTAAGGGAGTCTATGAGAGCTTTAAAATTTCCTTGGGTATATTGCTGATTTTGATAGCTGTAGGTCTATGTTCTTAATAAAAGTACCACCCCATAGCTGTGGAGCAAATGAGAATCAGGCTGCCTGGGAAGTTGAGAAGGAAAGCCCCATGGAATAAAACTCTTAGATGTTAGAGTTGGACCTTTGGGGCAGTAAAATAATCATAAATTAGCCTCACCAGAGGACCACAGAGATATGAAAAATAATATATCTATAATCACTCTTTTGGTGGAAAGTAAATAGAATCAAAAGTGTTTCTAAAGAAAACGTGAGACATAGAAGATGGGTAGATACATTTATCTCTATATACACACATAGACATATAAATTGTTTTTACCTGAACAGTATAAAAATGTGTAATGTAAAATATATTTTTACCATCAAGGGCACCAAGTTTGCCAATATACATAATTGAGTATTTTTCTATTGATATTTCTAATCATTGTATAACATAATATCAAATATATTCATAATAATAAACAGCAGTTTTTAGTACTTCCTATGTTCCCAGTACTGTGAAAATTATTTTACGTATATTTTCTCCTGATATTTGAGTAACAAGTCCATGAGATAAATACTTCTGTTTTCTCAGTTGTATAGATGAATGAATTAAAGCAGGCTCCCCTGGTGGCTTAGAGGGTAAAGAGTTTATCTGCAGTACAGGAGACTCAGGTTTGATCCTTGGGTCAGGAAGATCCCCTGGAGAAGGGAATGGCAAGCCACTCCAGTATTTTTGCCCGGTAAATCCCAGAAACAGAGGAGCCTTGTGGGCTATAGTCCATGGGGTCACAAAGAGTCAGCAACTAGGCACGCATGAATTAAACCACAGAGGCATTAACTAAGTTTCCCTATAAAACACAGTTACACACTGCCAAATAAGGTTTTGAACCTAAGCATCCCTTGGGTGACCCATTCTTAACCATTAGAATAGGTGGTTAGTTAATTCATTCAGTAAACAAATGCTAAACAGCACCACAAAGACTTAAGAAAGTGAAAATGTAATAAAGTGAGAAATAAAGTGAAAAGGTAATAAAATAAGACCTATAAGAATGAGAAAGTAAATCAAGATGCTGTAAAGGGAGAGAGTATTCCTGGCAGAGAGAAGAGCAAGTGTGAAAGCCCTGAGGAAGAACTGGCAAGGTGGTCTCTGTGTTTGCAACAGAAGGAACGACATGAACCATAGTAGGGGATGATACAAGGATGGATAATGCTAGATCTGACCGCTTCCCACAACATGAAATCAGTCTTTACTGTTAATGAGGTGAGACGTGGTGGGAATGTTTTGAGTATAGAAATAAGATGCTATGAATTCTGTTTTTAATAGGAAACACTGTGATAAATCATTTTCACTAGGTTTTCAGTTTCCTTGTGGCATTTTGTATATTGAGGTTTTCTCAAATAAATTGAACAGGTGTGTTTTTCTCGAAACCATTCTGGAGTGAGAATGTCATGTATTTTTGTTTTGCAATGCAACTCATGTTTTCCTGTAACAATGGAAGCATGTAAAGATCAATTGATGAGTTGAAATCTACTGGATTTACTCACAACATGAGGAAGTGAATCTGTGACCCACTATATACTTCTCCAGTTTCTGACTGCACAGATGGAATGGACACATTCCATTCAAATTTGCAAAGACATACTTCATTCTCATAACCTGGAAGAAGACCATTAATATACTAAGTGGTAAATGAAAAATCTTTATATTGCTCCTTTATATAAAATAGTATTATATATGTATTATATATAATACATTATATATCTATTATAATGTATATAATACATGAATAATTGCATGTATGTATTCTATGTATATATATGTATATAGTACATGTGTATTATATGTATGTACATAATATGTATGTATATATGATACACACATTATATATGTAGTATATATAATACATATGTGTGTTATATATAATACATACATTATATGTGTATTGGATAATATATATGGAGGCTTCCCTGATAACTCAGACAGTAAAGAATCTGCCTGCAATGCAGAAAACCAAAGTTCGATCCCTGAGTTGGGAAGATCCCCTGCAGAAGGGAATGGCTACCCACTCCAGTATTCTTGCCTGTAGAATTTCATGGAAGAGTAGCCTGTAGGGCTACAGTCCATGGGTGGCAAAGAGTAGGATATAACTGAATGACTTTCACTGTTTACAAAACAATTAATTTTTGCATGATTGGAAAAAAGTCCTCAGGCTGTCCTAACATTAACTGTTTTTGAAAAGGGAAGAGAGGAGAATTTCTTTATATTTAGTAGCAATATTACCTGATACATAGTTTTTTGTTGTTGTTGTTGTTGATGTATGTACTTTTTAAAATAAAAAACTATGGTACTGAAAGAAATTGAAAATACATCAAAATATTTGGGATGCAACTGTCACAGTATTGAGAGGAACATTTACAGGGGTATGTGCTTGCAATAGAAAAGAAGACATATCTGAATTCGGTAATTTATGTTCCTACCTTAAGAAAACAGAAAAAGAAAAACAAAATAAATCCAAACTGAGTGGAAGGAATAGAAAAGTCACAAATTTATAGAATTGAAAGCAGTCGAGAAAATAAAACTGATTTACTTCTTTGAAATGGTAAATAAAATTAATGAACCTTTTGCAGGACTAACCAACAGATACCTATATTTACATTTATCATCTAGAACGTGGATAATATCAAAAATGAAAGAGAGAGCACCACTGCTGAGCCCATGGACATTAAAATGATAAAATGAGCAAGTCTATGCCCAGAAATTTGATAATTTAGATGAAAAGGCAATTTCTTGAAAGATACAATCTACCAAAATGCATGCAATGAGAGATAATAAAAATTAGCCTACAAAAAACAAAGTACTAAGCCTAGTAGTTTCACTAGTGGGTTTTACCAAACATTTGAAGGAGAAATCATGCCAGTATTCTGTGTTCTCTTCCAGCAGCGACTGTAACTCATTTTTTGAGGCAAGTATCACTGAAATTCCAAAATGAGGTAAAGAAATTGTGAGAAAAGAAAATTAAAAACATTAAAAACCATGAACATAGATGTAAAAATCAACAAAATATTAATGAAATCCAACAATTTGTGAAAAGAATTATATGCCATGACAAGTGGGATTTATTATAGTTATGCCAGTCTAGTTCAGCATTTTAAAATCAATCATTACAGCCCACAGTATCAGTAGGCTATATAAGAACAACTATTTGATCATGAGTAGGCAATGGCACCCCACTCCAGTACTCTTGCCTGGAAAATCCTATGGACGGAGGAGCCTGGTAGGCTGCAGTCCTTGGGGTCACTAAGAGTTAGACAGGGCTGAGTGACTTCACTTTCACTTTTTACTTTCATGCATAGGAGAAGGAAATGGCAACTCACTCCAGCGTTTGTGCCTGGAGAATCTCAGGGATGGGGGAGCCTGGTGGGCGGCCGTCTATGGGGTTGCACAGAGTCAGACACGACTGAAGTGACTTAGCAGTAGCAGCAGTAACATGCTAAATAAGTCTGTGACCAAAGCCAACCTCCATTAATGACTAAAAACTCTGAGCTCAAGTAGACGGGGACTTTCTAAACTGGAAAAATTACACATACAGAAGCCTGCAGCAACATCATGCTTTACTTTCAAAGACTGAATGGATACTTTCCCTCCTGGATTGGGAACAAGATGAGAATGACTGCCCTTACTATGCTTATTCAGCATATGCTAGAAATTCTAGCCAGCACAAAAAGGCTAGGCAAGAAAAAGCAAAAAGGACATCAGATCAGATCAGTCGCTCAGTCGTGTCTGACTCTTTGCGACCCCATGAATCGCAGCACGCCAGGCCTCCCTGTCCATCACCAACTCCCGGAGTTCACTCAGACTCATGTCCATTGAGTCAGTGATGCCATCCAGCCATCTCATCCTCTGTCATCCCCTTCTCCTCTTGCCCCCAATCTCTCCCAGCATCAGAGTCTTTTCCAATGAGTCAACTCTTCACATGAGGTGGCCAAAGTACTGGAGTTTCAGCTTTAGCATCATTCCTTCCAAAGAAATCCCAGGGCTGATCTCCTTTAGAATGGACTGGTTGGATCTCCTTGCAGTCCAAGGGACTCTCAAGATACAAATTGCAAAAAGAGACATGAAGCTGTTCTTATTTGCAGAGGATGTGACAGCTATGTAGAAAACCTGCCGTTTAGTCTCTAAGTCATTTCTGACTCTGACCCCAGCTTCCCTGCCCTTCACTATCTCCTGGAGTTTGCTCAAACTCATGTCCATTGAGTCAGTGATGCTATCTAACCATCTCATTCTCTGTCACCCTCTTCTTCTGTCCTCAATCTTTTCCAGCATCAGGGTCTTTTCCAATAAGTTGGCTCTTCACATCAGATGGCCAAATTTATTGGAGCTTCAGTATCAGTCCTTCCAGTGACTGTTCAGGGTTGATTTCCTTTAGGCTTGGCGAATGTGATCTCCTTGCTGTTCAAGAGACTTTCAATAGTCTTTTGTAGGACCACAGTTTGAAAACATCAATTCTTTGGCACTCAGCCTTCTTTGCAGGAAGATTCTTTACCGTCTGAGCCACCAGGGAAGCCCAGGAATACTGGAGTGGTGGCCTAACCTTTCTCAAGGGGATCTTTCCAACACAGGAATTCAACTGGGTTCTCCTGTATTGCAGGCATATTCTTTACCAATTGAGCTAACAGGGAAGACCTGGATTTGATCCCTGGGTTGGGAAGATCCCATGGAGAAAGGAAAAGCTACCAACTCCAGTATTCTGGCCTAGAGAATTCCATGAACTTGGGGTTGCAAAGAGTCAGAAATGACTGAGCAACTTTCAATTCAATTCAAATTCAATTCAGCCTTCTTTATGGTCCAACTCTCACATCCATACATGACAACTGGGAAAACCATAGCTTTGATTAGATGCACTTTTGTCAGCAAAGTGATTTCCCTACTTTTTAATACGGTGTCTAGATTTGTCATAGCTTTTCTTCTAAGGGACAAGTGAAATTAAGAGAAAACCCTGAATACTACAAAAAAGAATTATTGTAATAATTCAGTGGGGTTTTAGAATACAAGATTAACACAAAGAAAATCAATCTCATTTCTTCATACTAACAATGAATATGTGGATACCAGAATTAAGAACACAATATCTTTTATCATTGATTCAATGAAAATTGAAGTACTTTGATATAAATCTCAAAAAGCATGTATAGAATCTATATGTTGAAGATTACAAAATCTTGATGCCAGAAATCGAAGAATGCATAAATAAATGGAGTGAAATATTATGTTCATGGATTGAAAGACTCAACACAGTAAACTGTTCTCTCCAAATTTATCTATAGATTTAAGGCAATTCCTTTTGAAATCTCAGCAAGATTCTTGTAGATATATTAAGCATATTCTGAAAATGACATGGAAAAGATTAAGACTTTAGATGCTATCTGGAATAAGAAAAAGTGAGATTAATAATTCTGTCCATTTTAAGGAATTCTACATAATTATAGTAATCAAGGGATTTTGGTACTTGAAAAGGGACAAATTGGCCAATAGAATAGAGCCATGAAACAAGATAGAAAATCTAGAAATAATTCCATGCAGATATGCAATAATGAACTTTGATAAAGATGAAAAAGCAACTCAATAACAAATGATAGCACTTTCAACAAAGAATGTTGGAACAATTGGCCATCTGTATACCAAAAAAAGAAAAAAAATCTGGCTAAACCTCATGCTTTACATTAAAATTCACTCAAAATTGGTCATGGAATATTCATTGGAAGGACTGATGTTGAAGCTGAAACTCCAATACTTTTGCCACCTGATGCAAATAAATGACTCATTTGAAAAGACCCTGATGCTGGGAAAGATTGCAGGGGGGAGAAGGGAACAACAGAGGAGATGGTTGGATGGCATCATTGAATCAATGGACATGAGTTTGAGTAAGCTCCGGGAGTTGGTGATGGACAGGGAGGCCTGGCGTGCTGCAGTCCATGGGGTTGCAAAGAGTTGGACACAACCGAGCGACTGAACTGAACTGAACTGAATACCAAAAAAAGAAGAAAAAATCTCTGGCTAAATCTCATGCTTTATATTAAAATTCACTCGAAATCGATCATGGACTTATGAGTAAAACAAACAAAAAATAATACAAAGCGTTTACAAAAAGTCGAATGGAAAAAAATTAGGACTGGGCAAAAAATTATCAGACTTGACCCAAAGTACAAATGAAAAATTGATAAATTGTTTCATTTTAAAGTTGAAATTTTTATTCTGTGAAAAATTCTATTAAGAGAATGGATTGACAATCTACAGACCGGGAGAAAATGTTTGCAAATCACAATTCCGAAAAAGCACTTGCATTTAGAATATAGCAAGAGTTCCCCAAACTCAATAATAGAAAATACTATGAATAAATTCAATTAGAAAATCAGCAAAATACATGAACAGGCATTTAACTGAAAAAGATTTACAGATGGTAGATGTGTACATGAAAATATATTCAACAGCATTAACCATTAGGGAGAAGCAAATTAAAACCAAACAAGATATCACTACATATCTATCAGATGGCTAAAATAAAGAATAATCATCCCAAATACTGGGGAGAATACAGAGAAACTTCTACATTACTGCTGAGAGTGTGAAATAGTATAAGCCATTCTGGATGACTGTAATAGTTTCTTTAAAAATTAAACGTACAATTACCATGCAACCATGTAACTTTAATCTTGGACATTTATCCCAGAGAAATGAAAACCAAACTCTGCAATAAAACCTGTAAACAAATGCTCATAGTAGCTTTAGTTATAACACCCCCCAAATGAAAGCAACCTGGATGTCCTTGGACAGGTGAATGATTAAGCAATCTGTGGTACATCCACAGAATGGAATACTAAAACAGTGCAAAAACCTGGCTGAATCTCAAGAGAATTTTGCTGAGTGAAAAAAAGCCAGTCTCAAAATACAGAATATAACTATGATTGAATTGATATAACATTCTAGAAATGATAGAATTACAGAGTTGTAGACATACACATTTATTATGGGTGACATACACTTTTAAATGGGTGAAATGCAAACATGGTTGGTGGTTTGTATCAATGTTAATTTTCTGGCTATGATATATTACTGAAGCTTTGCAATATGTATTACTCTCTGTATTATTTCCTGCTGCTGCTGCTACTGCTGCTAAGTCGCTTCAGTCGTGTCCGACTCTGTGCAACCCCATAGACGGCAGCCCACCAGGCTCCCCCATCCCTGGGATTCTCCAGGCAAGAACACTGGAGTGGATTGCCATTTCCTTCTCCAATGCATGAAACTGAAAAGTGAAAGTGAAATTGCTCAGTCGTGTCCGACTCTTAGCGACCTCATGGACTGCAGCCTACCAGGCTCCTCCGTCCATGGGATTTTCCAGGCAAGAGTACTGGAGTGGGGTGCCATTGCCTTCTCCGGTATTATTTCCTACTAATAAATAATTAAAAATACATAACAGAAATAAAAACAATAGCATTATAGTTTGAAAAACTTTTTGATATGGGCTTCTCTGGTGGCTCAGTGGAAAAGGATCTGCCTGCAATGCAGGAAATGAGGGTTCTATCCCTATATTGGGAAGATCTCCTGGAGAAGGAAATGGCAACTGACTGAACAGCTAAACAACAATCTTTAAAAACAAATTGAAGACTATGAAATAATCCAGATTACAGCATAGATAATTATATAAATTTAACCCCCATTTCTAATTTCTTAAAATCACTAAGCTATTAAGCAAGCTGTATTTCATATTGTTAAGGAAAATAATTTGACTGAAGAGAATTATCATATATCTGAATTCTTTTACATTTCTATCAATACTAGAATTATTCAAAATGAGACATTTTTCTTCTTAAGAGGGCCATTTAGTTGTACCTCAAGCAGATTGCAAACGTGAAAGTCCCTCCAATGAATTAGTTTATTAGAGGTGTATTATGAAAATTTAAGCATGCAAGCAACATTTGGTAAAAATTTATTTTCCAAGTTTTAGATTGTTTACTCTTATTCAATCAAAACAAACTTACCACAGAGAGTAACTTTAAAAGTTGCTTCTTTTTGATAACCATATTTTTTATTTGCTGATTTATATTCATAAATGTCTTGATGCTGGTTCTAGTAATTTTTCATTAGAAAGTATATCTCTTACATAATCTACTAAATACAATAGTCTGTGGTTTCTTTGATGTAATTGCTACCTATCTTTGGTTCTGTGTATTTTGTAAGCATCTCTTGAGAGTTCCTTTGACTGCAAGGAGATCAAACCAGTCAATCCTAAAGTAAATCACCTCAGAATATTCACTGGAAGAACTAATTCTGAAGTGATGCTCTGATACTTTGGCCATCTGATGTGAAGAACTGACTCATTGGAAGAGACCCTGATGCTGGGAAAGGCTGACGGCAAGAAGAGAAGGGAGCAACAGAGGATGAGATAGTTGGATGGCGTCACTGACTGATCGACATGAGTTTGAGCAGACTCTGAGAGATAGTGAAGGACTGGGAAACCTAGTGTGCTGCAGTCCTGGGGTTGCAGAGTTGGACCCAACTTAGTGATATAAACAACAACAACAAAAAACATAAGCATGCTTTTCCCTAGTGTCTCAGTGGTAAAGAATCTGCCGGCCAGTGCAGGAGACATGGGTACGATCCCTGGGATGGGAAAATCCCCTGAAGGAGGCATGGCAACACACTCCAGTATTCTTGCCTGGAAAATCCCCATGGACAGAGGATCCTGGTGGGCTACAGTCCATGGGGTCGCAAAGAGTCGGACATGACTTAGCGACTAAACAACAACACTACTTAATCATATTCAGCTATATTACCAATGGCCAGAAAAATATATTAGGATTTATACACTAAATAACACACTCTGTTACACACTAAATTACATACTCTGTCATCTTGTGGTTTAGAGGCAGAAGAGAAACAACCAAAAGTCATTCAAATTTACTTCAATGCTCTCAAACATACAAAATAATTATTAGAATGCTAACATACTCAGTAGAATCAAAAGTAAAACAAAGCCAAGCCCAATAAACAATTTAGAGTTGGAAAACACATGTCAGGATAGTTTGCTCCCCAAAATAACAAAAGTTCTGACTCTCTTAAATAGGAACTGCTCAATGTGAATTATGTGATAACTCATCATTTCTTTCTGGCAGGACTCTTAAAGTTCTAATGATCAGAAACACGATTTCTCTAAAATATCACTTTGTACTTTTCAAAGCATTTTCATTTTAATAATTTTTTTCCCTTTAAGGATCTCCATCACAGTGATTTGATAGAAGGCTTATTATCTCTAGTTGACAAAGTAGTAAACAGGCTGAGAAGAGGGATGAAAATAAGTAGTTACTGAATTTAATATGCTGTTCCATTTTGTCTTCTCAACAATTCTCAACTTGACATAGCTGTGCTCATTTTATAGAAAAGAACGTGGGTGCTCAGTTGTTCAGTAATGTGTCTCTAGTAAGCTTGTAGCAGACAATATTCCACTACCCATACATCATTACTTCATTATGAATGCTTTCTTTCGAGAATCTGGAATCTTACCTGACTCATAACTTTTATATATTAAAAAAAGTTGTGGGTGTGGTATTTCAGTATGTTATTCACTTATGAAAAATACATACTGTAGTAGTTTATAGAAAGGGGAAGGGTTTGGAAGCAACCAAATTTCTACCAAATCCCAGGTCAGCCATCCTTTACCTTTACTGACCATGGATGCACTGCTTTATTTATTGAAGCATCAGATACTCAGCTGTAAAATGGAGACCCTGATAGTTCCTCCATCATGTTGAAGAAATTAAATGCAACAAATCCTACAAAGCACTTAACATAATGCCTGGCACCTGCCAGTCATTCAATAAATAGCAGCTATTACACATGATATGCAGATGACACCACCCTTATGGAAGAAAGTGAAGAAGAACTAAAGAGCCTTTTGATGAAAGTGAAAGAGGAGAGTGAAAAAGTTGGCTTAAAGCTCAACATTCAGAAAACTAAGATCATGGCATCCAGGCCCATCACTTCATGGCAAATAGACGGGGAAACAGTGACAGACTTTATTTTTCTGGGCTCCAAAATCACTGCAGATGGTGACTGCAGCCATTAAATTAAAAGACACTCCTGGAAGGAAAGTTATGACCAACCTAAACAGCATATTAAAAAGCAGAGTTATTACTTTGTCAACAAAGATCCATCTAGTCAAGGCTATGGTTTTTCCAGTGGTCATGTATGGATGTGAGAATTGGACTATAAAGAAAGCTGAGTGCTGAAGAATTGATGCTTTTGAACTGTGGTGTTGGAGAAGACTCTTGAGAGTCCCTTGGACTGCAAGGAAGTCCAACTAGTGCATCCTAAAGGAGATTAGTCCTGGGAGTTCATTGGAAAGACTGATGTTGAGGCTGCAACTCCAATACTTTGGCCACCTGATGGGAAGAGCTGACTCTTTGGAAAAGACCCTGATGCTGGGAGGGATTGGGGGC
>NW_011495080.1:11216019-11218221 GCF_000754665.1 Bison bison bison | reverse complement strand
CACTGTGGATGGTGATTGCAGTCATGAAATTAAAAGACGCTTGCTCCTTGGAAGGAAAGTTATGACCAACCTAGACAGCATATTCAAAAGCAGAGACTACTTTGCCAACAAAGGTCCATCTAGTCAAGGCTATGGTTTTTCCAGTAGTCATGTATGGATGTGAGAATTGGACTATAAAGAAAGCTGAGCACCTAAGAATTGATGCTTTTGAACTGTGGTGTTGGAGAAGACTCTTGAGAGTCCCTTGGACTGCAAGGAGATCCAACCAGCCCATCCTAAAAGAGATCAGTCCTGGGTGTTCATTGGAGGGACTGATGTTGAAGATGAAACTCCAATACTTTGGCCACCTCATGCTAAGAGTTGACTCATTTGAGAAGACCCTGATGCTGGGAAAGATTGAGGGCAGGAGGAGAAGGGGACGACAGAGGATGAGATGGTTGGATGGCATCACTGACACAATGGACATGAATTTGGGTGGACTCCAGGTGTTGGTGATGGACAGGGAGGCCTGGCGTGCTGCAATTCATGGGGTCGCAAAGAGTCAGACACGACTGAGCAGCTGAACTGAACTGATTACACATGAGTCTTCATTTTATGGACTTTCCACTTCTGACAACAAATTTAAAAAAGAAAAGAAAAAAGAATAATAATATAAATATATTTATTGGTAAATCATTAAAAGAGCAATATTTGGGGGATAAATTTGGCTTGTACAAAAGCATTATAGATGTTGGAATATATTCTATTCAGGTAATTGTTAACCTATTTCTAGATATATCAAGTCTATGTAGTAGAGCATATTCATGTATGTGAGTCTTCTCCTGATTCAGTGGTCTGTCGCATCCTAGGAGATTGAAATAAAAAGACTGGAAGGAGATACTACTGAACTTGTAGCATCATTAATACTTAATTATACTCAGGGTATTCAGGAGTTAAATTTGTACCAAACTCAGGCTTATATTCCATAAATTCAAAATACCAGTAACATCCCAAAGTAGCCTTCCAGTATTTCTGCCTCTTCCTCCCAACATAAACTCTTAAACTCCAACATCTGCTTGACAGAAATAGGGAATAGTTTGATTATGTCAACTTCATGTTATATGTCTGATCTTGTCCTCTTGCCACTTGACTGCTAAATATTTCAATTGCTTTAGTGTTGATGCAGGGAAGCTCATGCTTTGCTGTACATGGTGAACTATTCCAAACATCTGAGCTCCTATAGGTGTCTATAAGGTAGAAGAACCCGAAATGCTCCATCTCTTTGAGTATTCATTTGAGAAGTTCTTTAATGGAATTCAAGGTGTGGAGATCAAGTGATTTATACCCCTCTAGGACAGTGAATAAAAAAGAAAACCTTGAAAAATTTCTGGCCTATTCATCGTAATATACTTTTATTTTTGATGATACTTCCTCTCAGCTTCTTCATATTATATTTTAAGAGAACATTTTGCTTCTATTTTAAGTTTCAAAACACAAAAGTGAGGAAGAAGGGCTTGGAGAATATGATTTCTACAGGCTGAATGTTTATGTCCTCCCAAAATTCAAATATATATATAGAGAGATCTTTTACTTTACTTTTTAAAATATTAAACATTTTGTTATTCTAATCTAAATCCAGATAAGCCATAATGTGGCTTCCCACATTATGACTTTAATATTAGGACCGTAGAGTATTATGTGTGTGGGTATAGTTACCCTCCAATATAATCACCTGAAAGTATTAGAAAATCTTGTGTATGACAATCATAGTTTCCCATTATATAGCATATTAGCAGCATGTTAAGAGATGAGAATTTATGAATTTAGATAAAATATGTGTATGTTCCACAAGTAAATTTCTAGGTTTTTTTGGAAATAAAAGGAACTCCCTTTTTTCACAAAATGGGATATATAGTGTAAGTTCTCTTATTTGTCTTAATATATCACACAATCTGGCCCAGAGCCACACAGAAGTTAGAGATATAAAGGAAACTGAAATGAAAGTGGAATTAGGGTAGTAGATCATTTTGAAAATTTAGCAATGAAAAATTGGACGAAGGAAGTTTTTTTTTTTTTTTTTGGTGAAATTTTCACTTGTATGTGCTTACTAATTCAGTTGTGTCTGACTCTTTATGACCCCATGAACAGTAGCCCACCAGGCTCCTCTGTCCATGGGATTCTCCAGGCAAGAATACTGGACTGGGTTGCCATTTCCTTCTCCGT
>NW_011495080.1:11214479-11214709 GCF_000754665.1 Bison bison bison | reverse complement strand
GGACTGTGAAGAAGGCTGAACGCTGAAGAATTGATGCTTTTGAACTGTGGTGTTGGAGAAGACTCTTGATAGTCCCTTAGACTGCAAGGAGATCCAACCAGTCCATTCTGAAGGAGATCAGCCCTGGGATTTCTTTGGAAGGACTGATGCTAAAGCTGAAACTCCAGTACTTTGGCCACCTCATGCGAAGAGGTGACTCATTGGAAAAGACTCTGATGCTGGGAGGGCTG
>NW_011495080.1:11209829-11214259 GCF_000754665.1 Bison bison bison | reverse complement strand
GGGGGCAGGAGGAGAAGGGGATGACAGAGGATGAGATGGCTGGATGGCATCACTGACTCGATGGACGTGAGTCTGAGTGAACTCCGGGAGTTGGTGATGGACAGGGAGGCCCGGCGTGCTGCGATTCATGGGGTCGCAAAGAGTCGGACACGACTGAGCGACTGAACTGAACTGAACTGGCTGGATGAAGGTGGAGCTCCCCTGGTGGCTCAGACAGTAAAGAATCTGCCTGCAATGCAGGAGACCAGGGTGCTATCCCTGGGTTGGGAATATCCCCTGGAGAAGGGAATGGCTACCCACTCCAGTATTCTTGCCTGGAGAATCTTATGGTCAGAGGAGCCTGGTGGGGTAAAGTCCATGGGGTCGCAGAGTTAGACATGACTGAGTGACTAACACTTCCATATCCAGTGAAGATGAGGTCTCTCTCCCTCCTCAGACTACCCACTCTTCCTTTAAAGTGTCTTTATGAAGAATGACAAATACATTATTCTCCATAGAATTCATTTATTTTTTTCTTGATTTCTGAAATATTTCCCCATAACCTAGGGAAGATAATTTGTACCAACACTGCTTTTGAATAATTTTTGGACTGTTATTGAGACATAAGTTGTTATTATTGTTTAGTTGATCAGTCATGTCCAACTCTTTGTGGCCCCATGGACTGTAGCCCAACAGGCTCCTCTGTCCATGGAATTCTCTAGGCAAGAATACTGGAGTGGGTTGCCATTTCTCTAGGGGATCTTCCCAACCCAGGGATACAAGCTGCTTCTCCTGCATTGGCAGGCAGATTCTTTACCACTGAGCCACCAGGGAAGCCAGGTGTACTATCTACTAACATGCAAATATATGAAATTTAAAGTTAATAAGTTTAATTAATAATTTGTAAATGAGTATAAAAGTTGCATTGGGTTAGTCTTTGTACACTTAGTTTTTAAATTACAAGACTGTATTTCACAACTTTGAAATATGAAAATGTAAGTGCTTTATAAAAATTTTTAACTTTCCATGAAAATTTTAGTTGCTTTAATTTAACATTTCATATTGTCCTAAGGTAAAAATATCACTCTTTTTTAAAGATATCACCCTTTTTTTTTTTTTAAATCCTAGCTGTCCCAGACTTCTCTTCAGCAAATCTTGTGTGCTGGATAAATTCTATGTTAGGCAGAAATAGCTGTTGATCATTCATCTTCTCTTAAAATACAGTTTATTTAGAGCTTTATATTTGGTGTCTTTTTTCCATTTAGAAGGTTCTAATTCTTTTTTTTTTTATTTTAACTTTTAAACAATCACAAACTTAGGAAAGCAAGGAGACAGAGGACAGAAAAATTATTGCTGTACTATCTGACAATAAGCTATTAATGTTTTACTCTGAATACTTTGCTGTATATGTTCTGTAAGAAAAGTCATCCTCCTCCATAACCACAGTGCATGCTCAGTCGGTAAGTTGTGTCCATCTCTTTGGGACCGCCAGGCTCCTCTGTCCTTAGGTTTTTCCAGGAAAGAAATACTGGAGTGATTACAATTTCCTCCTCCAGGGGATCTTCCTGACCCAGGGATTGAACCCTGGTCTCCTGCATCTTCTGCATTGGCAGGCGGATTCTTTACCACTGAGCCAACTGAGAAGCCCACATAACCACAGTAGGACTGATATAATAAGGAAACTTACAGTGATACAATACTATTATCTAATCTTTAGAGCCTGTTTCATCCCACTAATGACCTCAGTAATGTTCTTCATAGAGAAAACATTCTCTTTGGAATCACATACTGAATTTAGTTGTCGTACTGCTTTAAGTTCCTTCATTCTGCAAGTTTCTCAGCCTTTTCTTGACTCTTAGGAGCTTGAAACTTTTGAAAATTTCAGCATAATTATTTTAAAGAATGTCTCTAAATATAAATGTGTTTGATATTCCCTATGATGAGATATACAAGCTACAGTTTTTGACAAGAATGCCACAGAAGTGTGCTGCATGATTTCTTTGCTTCTTTCAAGTAGCATAAAATTTCCATTTGCACTATTATTTATGATATTCACTTTGATCATTTAATTAATGTTTTGTCTGCCAGACTTCCATGCTGAAAAGTCATTTTTGCTTTTTTATCAATATGTTTTAGAGAGAGGAACTTTGAAAATATATAAATATTGCTATTCATCAAACTTTAATTTATTTACTCTTACACCTGTATGATGGGTAACAAAATAAAAAAGTCCAGCTTTGCACAGGATTGAAGTATTTCTCAGCACCTAGGACTTTCAGAGCTACAACTAGTACAATATTGGCCACTTGTACAAAAATATATCTTCGTATTAAGAGTGTTTCCATTTAATTGAACACATACATAGAAATGAAATAGCTGGAAATTATGGCAAGTATATGTTTAATATTTTAGGAGACTTTGAAGAAATTTTCCGAAGTAGTTGTACTGTTTTAACGTTTTATTAGCAATGTATTACAGCTAGCAATAGGACATCCATTACAGCTTATTAATTTCTGCAAAAATATCTGTAGTAATTGTCATAGGTATTTTCTTGATTCTGTAAGATGACTGATTTCTTTCCATGTATAGTAAGATTTATTGTGTTAATGTTCTTTCGTCTCTGTCACCAATACTTTGTAGTTTTCAGTGTAGAAATATTGCATAGCTTTCGTGAATTTATTCCTGAGTATTTTAGTTTTTATGTTGTGAATGAAATGTAAAAATTTTATTTTTCAGTTGTTCTCTGCTAGTTTAAAAAGCATACACTACCTTTTTTTTTTTTTACAAACAGAATATAGCTATAGTAACTGTTTTAAAGTCTTTTTTATTAATTATATAATCTATATCATGCTTGGGTGTTTTTATTTATTTTTTGTAGTATAATCATAAGTCATATTATCTGCTTCTTTGTCTACCTGATAATTTTAACAGGATGCCAGATAATATGGATTTCCCTTTTGGGTACTGGATATTTCTGCATGCTATAAATATTCTTGAGTTTGTTCTGGGATGCTGTTAATACAAGGAAACAACTTGATACTTTTAAGTCCTGCTTTTAAGATTTAGGTGGGACATTTTTATTTTGAATTTAATTCAAATTCAATTCAAATTATTTGATTTGAGTTGTTTGCCCTCACATCTGAGACAAAACTCTTTGGAGTGCTTTAGCTAATATCAGGTGAAATATGAAGTTTTCTAATCTAACTGTTGTGAACAGACAATATTTTTGGTAGTTTGTGAGCTTGGATTTTATTTCCCCTTTAATCCTTTGAGGCCACTCTTTTTTAATTTTTTTCCAGACTTTAAACTTATCGTTTTGTAATGGAGTATAGCTGATCAACAATGCTGTAATAATTTTAGATTAAAAGTGAAGGAAACTTTGAGGTAACACATTCCATTATCTGAAAATATCTTTACTTCTTTCTTGAAAAATGTTATCACTAAAATAGAATTCTGAATTAACAGTTTCTTTCTTTGTTTTTCAGCACTACAAAGATAATCTTCTTCTAGCCTCTCTGATATCTGATAAGTG
The DNA here is from genome assembly GCF_000754665.1 of Bison bison bison. Taxonomy (NCBI): domain Eukaryota; kingdom Metazoa; phylum Chordata; class Mammalia; order Artiodactyla; family Bovidae; genus Bison; species Bison bison. The sequence continues at coordinate 11,210,748 of NW_011495080.1, read as the reverse complement.
AGGTAAGTGATTGTTCCCATTATGTTTCACATTCATGTAATTTATAATTATAATTTGAATGATTTTTGAGTTGTTCTCCCTTTCCTAAAATCTTCCTGCTTTTGTTCACCCTTTTTAGCTCTCATTTAAGGTTAATCAAAAAATTTTATAACTGATATTTTCTACAGGATAAGATTGTTCATAACTTGCATCCCGTTAGAATAATACCTTTTGTATTTAGGCAAGGAGAGAAGAGAGAGGGCATATTCAAAATATTTTTTAAAAAAAAACTATCAATCAAGAATTCAATTACACTAAAACTATCATTTAAAAATGAAAATAATTAAAGCATTAACTGATTTGACTGACTTGTATAAAAGCTAATAAAATCCATTGCAAACATCTCTACCCTAAAAGAAACACTATCTTCACTTCATATTACAGATATTTTTTGCTTTGTATTAATATTTAAGCTTGAGAATTTTTAGTTGTTAATGGTTCAGTTCAGTTCAATTGCTCAGTCATGTCCGATTCTTTCAGACCCAATGGACTACAGGATGCCAGGCTTCCCTGTCCATCAACAACTCCCGGAGTCTACTCAAACTCATGTCCATTGAGTCAGTGATGCCATCCAAAACTCGCATCCTCTGTCATCCATTCTCCTCCCGCCTTCAATCTTTCCCAGAATCAGGGTCTTTTCAAATGAGTCAGTTCTTTGCATCAGGGAGCCAAAGTAGTTTTAGCTTCAGCATCATCCTTCCAATGAATGTTCAGGACTGATTTCCTTTAGGATGGACTGGTTGGATCTCCTTGTGGTCCAAGGGACGCTCAAGGGTCTTCTCCAACACCGCAGTTCAAAAGCATCAATTCTTCGGTGGTCAGCTTTCTTTATAGTCCAACTCTCACATCCATACCTGACTACTGGAAAAACCATAGCTTT
>NW_011495080.1:11192710-11209729 GCF_000754665.1 Bison bison bison | reverse complement strand
GCTTTGACTAGATGGACATTTGTTGGCAAAGTAATGTCTCTGCTTTTTAATATGCTGTCTAGGTTGGTCATAACTTTCCTTCCAAGGAGTAAGCATCTTTTAATTTCATGGCTGCAGTCATCATCTGCAATGATTTTGGAACCCCCAAAAATAAAGTCTGACACTGTTTCCACTGTTTCCCCATCTATTTGCCATGAAGAGATGGGGCCAGATGCCATGATCTTAGTTTTCTGAATGTTGAGTTTTAAGCCATTTTTTTTTCACTCTCCTCTTTCACTGTCATCAAGAGGCTCTTTAGTTCTTTGCTTTCTGCCATAAGAGTGGTGTCATCTGCATATCTGAGGTTATGTATTTCTCCCGGCAATCTTGATTCCAGCTTGTGCTTCATCCAGCCAAGCGTTTATCATGATGTACTCTGCGTATAAGTTAAATAAGCAGGGTGACAATATACAGCCTTGACGTACTTCTTTTCCTATTTGGAACCAGTCTGTTGTTCCATGTCCAGTTCTAACTGTTGCTTCCTGACCTGCATATAGATTTCTCAAGAGGCAGGTCAGGTGGTCTGGTATTCCTACCTCTTTCAGAATTTTCCACAGTTTTTTGTCATTCACACAATCAACGGCTTTGGCATAGTCAAGAAATCAGAAAAAGATGTTTTTCTGGAACTCTCTTGCTTTTTCCATGATCTAGCGGATGTTGGCAATTTGATCTCTGGTTCCTCTGCCTTTTCTAAAACCAGCTTGAACATCTGGAAGCTCACGGTTCATGTATTTCTGAAGCCTGGCTTGGAGAATTTTGAGCATTGCTTTACTAGCACATGAGATGAGTGCAATTGTGTGGTAGTTTGAGGTTTCTTTGGCATTGCCTTTCTTTGGGATCATAATGAAAACTGACCTTTTCCAGTCTTGTGGCCACTGATGACCAAATTTTCCAAATTTGCTGGCATATTGAGTGCAGCACTTTCACAGCATCATCTTTTAGGATTTGAAATAGTAAATGAAGTGTTACAAATATATAAAATAGTTTGAAGTATGTTGTACATTTTCATGGAAACATACACCTCCCTTAGTTTTTAAATATATTGTTAAAATCCTCAATTGTTGTTTTACCTCAGATTTGTTATTATCAGAGAATTCTATCAGTATCATATTTGGAATCAAAAAAATTTTGGCCTTAAAAGTGTTCATTTTTTGTAAATGATTCATGTGTGATTGACAAAACTCGTTACTAGGTGTAATGTTTAGAGGATTTCTCTAAATATGCTTTCAAGTTTCTTAACTGGTTTGCTGAAATCTTCTATACTTTTACAATTAAAATTGTTTTAATGATTATATAGTTGTTTTGTTACACCATCATTATTAGATTCTGGGTGAGTTTGTTGTTCCTTGATATTCTTAACTTTGCTTTGTAGATTCGAAACCTCACTATGAGGTTAATGCAACATCTTAATTTTTACCTTTAGTTTTGAAATTTTTTTTTTTACTATGTAGTAAGTCATAATATTACTCCCATTACTATTTACCCCCATTGATATATTACTCTCAGTCATATTTTACCTGAGTATTTTTCCTGATAGCAATATTTCCTTTACAGATTTAATTTTGGTTAGTATTTGTTATATATTTACTCATTCATTTACTGTTGCCTTTTTGAGTCATTTAATGCAAACTTTTGCTTCTTTATCCTTTTTGATTTTGGACATTTTAGATGAATTTTATCACTATAGTAAAAAGTGGTATTTTTATATTGATTTGCACTCTCTCTGTGTTTTCTATTTGCCATACATTGTCTGAACTTAATATTTTCTCATTTCTGACCTTCCATTCATATCAGAATTTAGTTTCTTTTTTAATTAATTTTATTGAAATATATTTCACTTATATGTTTCAGGTGTATAAAACAGTAAATCAACATTTTTATAGGAAATTCTTCATACAAAGTTGTTATAAAATATTGACTGTATTGTCTGTGTTATACATTACATTTTTATAACTTTATACCTAGAAGTTTGTGCCACTTAATCTCCTTCAACTGTTTTGCCCATACCCCACAGTGTATGGGAGGAGATCTGTAGTTCTTTCTAGGTATTAGTTAAATTTTGCATAGTCTGTATTTATTATAGGAAATATTGATTTACATACATTAACAAATGTGTTTTATTTTACTAATTTACTCTTGGAGCTCCATTTATGACAGCCTAAGCACCATTTCATTCTTAAGCCCCCTAGATGTTTGTCATACATGAAGCAACACAGAGCTTATCCACCCAGACACTGAATGCACAGCCTCTGCTGGGTTTAGTTCTGGATCTTACTAAATCTGTAAACAGTATGAAACACTTCCAACTATTCCAGCCTCTCCAAACATGTGTTGTGATCTGTTTTCTGTTTTAGCTTCCTCATTTTGTTTCTCATATTTTTCACTTTAGCTTTGTATTCATATCATGTTCATAGTATTTTTTTTTTTTTTCATGTCTTGGGCCTGTGATTGATGAGGTTTCCTTCTGAAATCACACCACCATCAAAGGGAATTTCAGCCATTCTTGTTACTAAGCCACCATTTTCCTTTCTACTAGCATTTCTTTTTTTTTTTTTAATTTTATTTTATTTTTAAACTTTACGTAATTGTATTAGTTTTGCCAAATATCAAAATGAATCCGCCACAGGTATACGTGTGTTCCCCATCCTGAACCCTCCTCCCTCCTCCCTCCCCATGCCATCCCTCTGGGTCGTTCCAGTGCACTAGCCCCAAGCATCCAGTATCCTGCATCGAACCTGGACTGGCATCTCGTTTCATACATGATATTTTGGTAGACCTCTTAGAGCCTAGGATTGAGCCTAGGATTCTGCACTTTGAAAGAGCTTGCAGGTGGAGCCCTTGCTGCTGGCCCATGGACCATACTTTGAATAATAAGGCTTTAAATATCCCCACTTTTTTATCACAGTGACAAGATTAAGTATTTCAAGATGCTGCTTGTTTGACCCAAGATCTCATTATAAGCTTTTCATTCTTTGGGACTGGTCAGACTTGCCCCTGCTTCTGGAATCAGCCCACTTAAGAAAGAGAGTGTGCTGCCATTCATTTAAAAATTAATTTTGAGGCAGTTAATGGCAGGTACATTTCCATCTCTGTTCTCCTTTGCAATTTAAACAAAATTAAAATCAATAAATGACAAAATGTGTCATTTTACTATTTGCAACTTATGTGTATAAATCATCTTGGATAATCAACTGGAAATTGAAGTTTGTGAATAAAATATATGTACTAGCTCATGACCTATAACTAAGTTTATTTTTTAGTTTTCAACTTTACAAATGTCTATAATGTCAATAAAGCCTTGTTTCAGGGAAGAAGTTTATTTCTGTTTATTTCTCTAGATTTACAACAGAAATTCATATGCAAAATTCATATGCATAATTAATTCTAAGATTTGTGAGACTGTGAGTAATGTATTTTTGCTAACTGCAATAATGTAATAATTAAAGCAATGCCTTCCATTCACATTAAACCTAAAAATCATTTATGTTTTAAAACCACAAGTCTCCCTTGTCTTCTTGTGAATTCCAAAGGAGATGATTTTCACTTGTGGACTTTCGATATTTTTGTTGTTTAGTCACTGAGTCATGTCTAACTCTTTGCAACTGCATGGACTGTAGCCCACCAGGCTCCTCTCTCCATTGGATTTTCTAGGCAAGACTACTGGAGTTGGGGATCTTCCTGACCACAGGGATATTCTACCCATTCCTTAAATAACCCAGGGCTGTGCCACCTTTTTATTTACCTTACAAATAAAAAAGGGGTTGTAGCAATGAAGTTTTTATTAAAACAACTATTTTTTTTTCAATTTATTTTTTAATTGGAGGTAAATTTCTTTACCATGTTGTATTGGTTTCTGCCATACAATGGCAGTGATGCAAACCAGCCATAAGTATACATATATCCCCTCCCTCTTGAGCCTCTCTCCCAACCCCCATTCCCACCTGCCCAGTCATCACAGAGCATCAGGCTGGACTCCCTGTCTTATATAGCAACTTCCACTAGCTATCTGTTCTACACATGATAGTGTATATAGGTCAGTGCTACTTCCTCCATTCATCCCACTCTCTCCTCCATTTCCAAAATGAATGAAGATACAGAAACGTTGTAACTTCTTACATATCATGCATGTTGCATTCTGGAAAAATCGCTACTTACCTTGTAAGTTTATGGTAAAAAAATAAAATAAAATATTTTCATTCCTGAGAGTAACAATTTTTAGTATATTTTACTTTTGTGTTAGAAAGAGTCCTGTTTTTCCTTAGGAGTAATCTTTTACATAATAAAATGGCCTTCAGGAATTCTACCAATGTCATTCACAGACACAAACAAGTCTTCTTTCAGAATGAGTCATAACTGTGACATTGAAAACTCTTTGGCTTATATAAGCATATTTATTGTATTCACTAAAGTAAAATTCCATTCCCTTTTGCTCTCAGTTCCATATGTCCCTACTCCACTACCAAGTCAGTGATGTAGCACAAGCGTCTTGCACCAAACACGCATTTGCTTATTTGTATCCTTTCTTGTACTGTGTCACAGAACAGCTGGTTGAGTGGAGCTACCTTCTGTGGCTGTAATTCTATTGCTTGGGGATATTTCCTCCTATTTTTTACATAAAAATAAATGTTATTTCCCTTTAGACTCCTGGGGTAATCTTGTATCATTAATTGTTACTATAGAATAATTAGAGAAATTGTGAGAATTAGGAAAACTTTGCCAGTTTAGACTATTGAAATAGATAATTTTGTGACCACGTTGAAAATATGCTTGCTTTCTGTTCACTGTTGAAATTTATCAGCTATCATTTTTAAAAGGCCACTTTCTAACATTTTTAACAATTAGGATTACTTAAATATTAAAACTGTATGTGCTGTTGATTCAGAAGTAATGCATTAGAATTTCAGTATCTTTTATGTAAGAAAAATATTAACAGACTGGAGGTAAGGAATAAAACAAAGAAAGACAAATATATTACTCATAAATAGCTGGACTACTTAAACATTTAATGGAGTCTATTTTAGAATTTGTTCTAGTATGTATTTTGGTATGTTTCTTAGCAAACTGTAATTGGTAGTTGACTAATTTTGTTAGACATAATTTTGAGTTTGTTGTACATGGACCAAAAAGAGCATTTATATTACTATCTTGGAAGCTAGTTTATTTGACTCTCACATTTCTGTTGCCAAAATAAATGTTTGTTTTCTTTACACTAAAATTATGATTTTCCAAAAGCCAGCAACAAAATTCTGGGCGAGGGGGAGGCAAACCCAGAATGAATTCAGATACCAGTAACCTAAAATCATTAATTTTTCAATTATATGAACCCCTAGAATTTGTATTTTCTTTCCAAAGCTTTGATGTTTCAGCATATTTGTCACTTTTAGTATTCTGTTTACAGTTTACAGGGCTACAACAACAGGTAATTGCTTTGTTTACATTAAATAGCTCAACTGAAATGGCACTTACCAGGCCTTTAAAGTATAAGGCATTTAACCATAACTGAGGTTTTGTCTTTTTGTAATATTTTGAAAGCTTAGCTACTTTGAGAAGAGATGTATAGTACACTGCTATGCATGGCCCAGCTAGCTAAAGTTAGTTTAACAGAAAGAGAAGGAAGAGGAGAGATAGTGGAAAACCACATCAGACAAAGTTCTGTAAAACTCTTTGTGATGCCCCTGGAATAAATCGAGTGTGAGAAACCTATCCAGAAGCACCCTGAGAAAACAGTCCTTGTTGATTTATGACCATACAGCTTAGACATAAAAATAACTGAAATATCGTTAGAGGACGTGGATAAATAAGAGTGGGAATTGCTATACACCCATATTTCTTGGGAAGAATCATGATTAGAGTACTGCAAACAATCCAACATGTCGAACATAAAAAATTTAAGTTGAATCAGAATGCATCAGAGCAGGCAGCACCACAAACTCATTCCTCTTGTTTGAAGGTATAGGTTTGGGCAGCTTCTGTGCGAATTCTTAAGAGACTTCTAAGAGTATGTTTCTGGTTACAGTCTTTTAAACACATTTAGAATATCAATAAACTTTATGTAGAAATTATGCAGGAATAAGTAACTGGTTTGAATCGAGATATTCTTTCAATGAAGAACAATTTCCCCCTGGCATCAGGTGTAAAATTGGAAATGCAGTAATTGAATCCCCAAATTCAGGTCTCTTATTCTCTTTTCATTTAGTTATTTTGGAGGAGACAACAAAGGCAAATAACTTGAAAGAGCAGAAACAGAAAAGAAGATGAAGGCCTAAAAGATAGTGGTTTTCCCGCAGATAGTGAAAAGTGGAATGAAAGCCACCATGGATATAACTCTATCTCAAGTCATCAATCGTAGTAAAGTGAAAGTTAAGATAGATTTCCAATAATATATGTCAGTGTTTGAAAAAACATAAATTTATCTATTTAAAAAAGTATTTTAATGATCTTTCCTTGAAAATAAAAACATTAATATCTTCTCTTTTAATCTAGAACTGTGTTGTCCAATATGGTAGCCACTAGCTGTTAGTCATGTTTTAGTATTTTAAATGTAACTGGTTTGAATTGGGATATTCTGTAATTATAAAATACACACCCCCATTTAAAAGACTTAGCATAAAAATGTAAAATTACTTATTAACAGTTTATATTAATTACATGGCATAATTATATTTTAATATATTGTTTTAAAGAAAATGTTATTAAAATTAATTTTACTAGTTCCTTTTGCTTCTATTATGTGGCAATAGAAAGTTTGCTGTTATGCATATGTCTGTGTGTGACTCCACTTATATTTGTATTGGATGATCTTGGCATTGTGATGAAGATCATAACATACATAAGTGGAATCCATATCCCAAATATCTCTTGATAAAATTCTGTTCCATTTAATAAACCTTATCACACAAAATTATAGACATATGTACATTCATCTCTCAGGGACAGGGACAGTTCCTTTTTCAAACCAATTAAAATGTTAACAGATGACATTTATATAATTTCTCAGAGTGAAGAAACCACCATTAATTAGTCAGAATTCGCAAAAGTCAGAAAAGTCAGGGTTTGCAAAGAGTCAGACATGACTGAGTGACTTTCACTTTCACTTTTCATCAGCAAGGATGTGATTTTGAGAGAGCAAAATAATCTTTAGTAAAACGGAACATTATGATTGTTATCATTTCATTTTTAAAATAGATACTGGAAATTCCTTGGCAGTCCTCTGGTGAGGACTCCATGTTTCCACTGCATGGGACTCAGGTTTGATCCCTGGTCAGGGAACTAAGATCCTGCATGCTGCGTGGCCAAGACAATTTTAAAATAAATAATAATAAGACTGATCTTACCCTTTGAAGTAGCTGTCCTTAAACTATCTACACTTCTCCTGGGAAACTTAAATAAATGAAAACTCTCCTACAGCTCCAATTTCTTCACCTAATATAGTGTGCTTCTTTTCCAGGATTACTTGGGTGTGGGTTTCTTGATGGCAAATTTTATTTTGTCAACAAGAGAAGATTAAAATTATTTGCCAGCTTTGTCATAGTTGAGATATCCTATATAGAATTTTAATGTTTTAGGGCATTTGCACAATGACTATTTTTTGCTTTCCTTTTTTTTTAATATAATTTTTGATTAGTCAAATGAATATAAACAGTGTATCAGAAAAAAAACATTACATGAACCTGATGACATTATAAAAGTTAATTCCAATTTTACATACCATACCTAAATATTTAATAGAGTATAAACTTTGTCTTGCTTTGCCTTAATTGTGAAAGTATAAAAATTTATGGCAAGGCATTTAAAACTCTAGAGATCAGATTGTAGATTAAGGATTAACTTGGGAGCTGACTGTGGTTCAGATCATGAACTCCTTATTGCCAAATTTGAAGAAGATAGGGAAAACCACTAGACCATTCAGGTATGACCTAAATCAAATCCCTCACGATTATACAGTTGAAGTGAGAAATAGATTTAAGGGACTAGATGTGATAGACAGAGTGCCTGATGAACTATGGATGGAGATTCATGACATTGTACAAAAGAAAAGGATCAAGACCATCCCCAAGAAAAAGAAACACAAAAAACCAAAATGGCCATCTGAGGAGTCCTTACAAATAGCTATGAAAAGAAGAGAAGCAAAAAAACAAAGGAGAAAAGGAAAGATATACCCATTTTAAGGCACAGTATCAAAGAATAGCAAAGAGAGATAAGAAAACACTTCCTCAAGGATCAGTGCAGAGAAATAGAGGAAAACAATAGAATGGGAAAGACTAGAGATCACTTCAAGAAAATTAGAGATACCAAGGGAATATTTCATGAAAAGATGGGCTCATTAAAGGAAAGAAATGGTATGGACCTAACAGAAGCAGAAGATATTAAGAAGAGTTGACAAAAATACACAGAAGAACTATACAGAAAAGATCTTCATGACCCAGATAATCATGATGGTGTGATCACTCACCTAGAGCTAGACATCTTGGAATGTGAAGTCAAGTTGGTCTTAGGAAGCATTACAAAGCTAGTAGAGGTGATGGAATTCCAGTTGAGCTATTTCAAATCCTAAAAGATGATGCTGTGAAAGTGCTGCACTCAATATGCCAGCACATCTGGAAAACTCAGCAGTGGCCACAGGACTGGAAAAGGTCAGTTTTCATTCCAATCCCAAAGAAAGGCAATGCCAGAGAATGCTCAAACTACTGCACAAATGCACTTATCTCACATGATAGTAAAGTAATGCTCAAAATTCTCCAAGCCAGGCTTCAACAATACATGAACCATGAACTTCCAGAGGTGCAAGCTGGATTTAGAAAAGGCAGAGGAACCAGAGATCAAATGGCCAACATCTGCTGGATCATTGAAAAGTGGGAGATTTCCAGAAAAACATCTATTTCTGCTTTATTGACTATGCCAAAGCCTTTGACTGTGTGGATCACAATAAACTGTGGAAAATTCTTCAAGAGATGGGAATACCAGACCACCTGACCTGCCTCTAGAAAAATCTGTATGCAGATCAGGAAGCAACAGTTAGAACTGGACATGGAACAACAGACTGGTTCCAAACAGGAAAAGGAGTATGTCAAGCCTGTATTTGTCACCCTGCTTATTTAGCTTATATGCAGAGTACATCATGAGAAATGCTGAGCTGGAGGAAGCACAAGCTGAAATCAAGATTGCAGAAGACACCACCATTATGGCAGAAAGTGAAGAAGAACTAAAGAGCCTCTTGATGAAAGTGAAAGAGGAGAGTGGAAAAGTTGGCTAAAAGCTCAATATTCAGAAAATACAGATCATGACAACCGGTCCTATCACTTCATGGCAAATAGATGGAGAAACAGTGGAAACAATGAGAGACTTCATTTTTGGGGGCTCCAAAATCACTGCAGATGGTGACTCTAGCCATGAAATTAAAAGATGCTTGCTCCTTGGAAGAAAAGTTGTGGCTAACCTAGACAGCATATTAAAAAGCAGAGACATTATGCGTAGAGCTGACTCATTTGAAAAGAACCTGATGCTGGAAAAGATTGAAAGGAAAAGTGGATGACAAAGGATGAGATAGTTGGATAGCATAAACTCCGGGAGTTGGTGATGGACCTGTCGGTATGGTGTGCTGCAATCCATGGGGTCGTAAAGAGTCATACACGACTGAATGACTGAACTTAACTGAAGTGAAAGCTGCGGTGACTATCACCTGATATTTTTATCAGTTCAGTCGCTCAGTCATGTGCGACTGTTTGTGACCCCCATGGACTGAAGTACACCAGGCTTCCCTGTCCATCACCAACTCCCAGAACTTGCTCAAATTCATGCCCATTGAGTTGGTGGTGCCATCCAACCATCTCATCCTCTGTCATCCCCTTCTCCTCCCGCCTTCTCTCTTTCCCAGCATCAGGGTCTTTTCCAATGGATCACTTCTTTGCATCAGGTGGCCAAAGTATTGGCCATTTTATAAAAATCATCATTTTAGATTGTGAAACATTTCAACTCCCTGCCTGACTGATTGCTTTTGAATATAGTGACCCTGAAATTATTTTACACTAATTAGGGACATATTCAGTGGTTTAAATTGGCACATTGTTGTGTATTATTAACTGTTGCTCTGTTTGCTATGTAAATACTTTGGGTTGCTTCCTTGTACAAGGGATGGATTTCTAAAGGGATAAATAATTTACTTTCAAGTTAGATGGTGGCCACTAACTTCATGTTAACGTCATGTTCTGTGTAAAACTATGGATTTATCTTTACTTATTCCTTGAGCCCTTCTTTGATCATGTCAGCACTTTCTTAAGTAAGCATTTTTAAAAATTCTCATGTTAATCTGTGCCTGCAAAAATACAGAATGTTATTCTCTCTGAGAAGGAAAAAAAACAAAAAAAGTATACATGAAATTGGGAGTCCAAAGGAGCATATAAAATTCTTGCTTCTCTTCCTTGTGTTCATATGATATTTTCTTATTTATTCTCTTATCTGTATGTTTTTTCTTACTGTGTGTGAAAAATTTTACTTCTGTTGTCTTATTCATGAACTGACTAATTTGAACCTGTGAGATTTGTCTTTATAAAGGTACTTCCTTGACAACTTGATTAATGCATCCTGGTTCCACCAAGTTATTCTGTCTTCTACGCAACTGATATTTGCGATTAGATAAAAATAGTATGGTAAAACTTCCTCAGGTTTTCTGTGAAATAAATAAATGCCAGCGTTTCCGAAAAGACTTATCTATCTTATCCCCAGTTAAGGTGACTAGTGTACACTAGAAGGAAGTGATCCCCAAATCACAAACATATAGCCTAGAGCTATCTGTTATGAAATCATGTGGGGGTTTTGGTATTGATTAAAGCAGAGCATATGCTAGTGCTATGACACAGCCATCCCCATTCTAGGAATAGAGCTATCAGAAATGTGCACATGTTTATCGAAAGATAGAGTATGTTTACAGCAGCACTACTCAAAATGGCCCAAAACTGGAAACTACCAGAATGTTCATGCACAGTATTACTGTACACATGTATTGTAGTAGAAATTCCACACTGAGTAGCATACAGCAACCAAAGTGAACAAACTAAAACTATGTACAGCAAGCTATGTGAACCACATGCACACAGTGTTAAGTTATACCAGGTGTAAATGCTACGTGCTTTCTTATTTCAGTTACAGAAGGTTCAAAAACAGACAAAGCACATCTTTGGTGACAGAAGTCGGAGTGGGTCCCTTGAGGCCGTAGGAATTAAATGACTTGAAATGGGCATAAAAAGAGCTTTTGTACAAGCTAGAGTACTATTTATCAATCAGAGTGCTTGGTACATAGGTGTGTTCAGCCTAGGAAAGCTCATTGGGCTACATATATGTGATTTAGTCTAATTTCATTTTAGATATTATGATTTAATTAAAGAATCCTTCCCACTCCCTGAAAAAGAGAAAATATTTGATAGACCATTAAACTAGCTATAGTTACTATGGGAATAACAGTTGCAGCTTCTCACAAGGTAATTGAATAAGACAGAAATTTATTAATGGTATAAAGATGTGATGAGTAGCGTAATTAACCCAGTTTGACCTAATTTATATCTGTCTCTATCTATCTATTTTACTAGTCAGGATATTTTTAGACAAACAGAACCAATAGGTTATATACACACATACGTTATATGTGTATACACACACACACATATATACATATGTATACATGCATATATATATAAAGAGAGAGATGTACATGCACTGAGATACTTATTATAAGGTTTGACTTATGCTATTATGGAATCTACAAAGCCCCTCCCTTCACCTCCATCTATTGTCTGTAAGCTGGAGACCAAGAACACAGAGGTGTAAGTTCCAGGCTGAGGAGAGGAAACAAGTGAACCAGCTCAGTCAGTGAGGAAGAGAGAACAGATTATTAGATGTAATATATAGTTTCATTTGACCTAATAATGTTATGTTTTAATCCTGGTAGATTTTTTCAGCATATCATTTTATTTATTCACTGTTCAGTGAAGTCAAGTCTGTTACTTCTCTGCACTGAGTTTCTGATTTTAACTATTATATATTAAAATCTTAGATATCCTATCTTTAAAAAGTTCAGCTTTCTTAGCTTTTATAGATCATTGATCCTTCGTTATGATTTCAATATCTCCTTTATATTTTAAGCATTATAAAAAAAACTCATATTCTTTAACTTATAATTGATTTCATCTTTTAACATTCTGGCCCATTTATTAATTTTAATGATTTAAAAATATCATGTCTTATATTTTTAGTTTTTTTCTTAGTAGGATATTCTTGAAGTTGTCATTTGAAATTCACTTTTTCAGTTTATTGTTTCTGTCAGGCAATGCACGACACTACTGATTTGGGACAGAACTAAAATAATATATTATTGGTGTGCTTTGAACTATCCCTGGAATATGAATTCATCAACCAAATTCAGGTTCATGTGGACATGCAATTAAGTATTCTTAAGGAATGTTAATTTCATTTTGTGTGTTATACTCTAAATAGAATTTAAGAAAGGCATATATTCCCTCTATAAGGCAATTTTTTTTTCTGCAAAATGATGTCTTTTGGGGCTCCAAGTTTTGTAAGAGGTGGAAGTGTGGAAATGGAGTATCATTAGTGGCCTTAACATATTTGCAATACTGAAGTTCTATCTCTTGTATTCTAAGCCAGACACCTGTTAAAACCAAGGCTTTATCTTATCAGATACCTCCAAGGAAAATGCCAGGGGTAGAGCTCACCTCTCTTTCTGGAATAGAGCTTTCTAAATATTTGTGTAATCGATTTTCCTGCCATTGAAACCATGGAATTAAGAAAAAAAATTGCAATATATTTAATGGAGAAATATTTTGTATGTTGATTTGGGAAGGTTTCCTCTGAAAATTCTGGCAGAATTTGCTACAGATATAAGTGAACAATCTTTCTAAAATGTTAATGTGGTTATTTTACCAAAGTGAGTAAAATGTTTCAATGGATCACTTTGATTTTAGGATCAATTACGAAGTGCTGAGCCTGATGTCTAAGCCAATTTCTCCTGCTTAATATCTCCACATCTCAACACATTCTCTGGATATCACAAGTTTGACCTGTGCACTTGCATTACTTTACATATGCCCTGGTCTCCCAGTGCTCCATGAATGTGCTTTGATAATGCTGCATAATAAATGACTTTAAAATATTGGTAGCTTAAGACATACGCATTTTCAAGCATGGAGCTGCACATCAGCTTCAGTTTGGGCACGTGTTTTGGTGATGATGGGCTAGTTGCTTCTATATTTCTTAGCTTCTAGTAACATGTCTTATTAAATATAATTATTGAAGTAAATCAAAATAAAAATACAATATAGGTCAAGACCAAATTCTGAGTATTTATTGAAGCCACCTCACTACTATGTAAATATATATTTAATTGGATTTCATAGGTACTAGTATATAAGAGTCTTGGCAATATGAGTTTAATATCTGTCAGTTAAAAGTGTGTTATTCGCTATGGACTGAATGCTTGTGTCCCCCCCACATTCATACTTTAAGCCCTGATCCTCAGTTTGATGATATTTGGAGGTAGAACCTTTCAAGCCCTCATGAATGTGGTTAGTGCCTTCGTTAGAAGAGATGTGAGACATATTATATCTTTGTCATGTGAGGCTATAGCAAGAAGATAGCCATGGACAAACCAGGAAGAAGGCTTTCACCAGAACTTGACCATGCTGGCACCCTGGCCTGTAATTCTTAGACTCAAGGATTGTAAGAAATATTTGAATGGCACCCAACCTGCAGAATTTTACTAAAGCAGTCTGAACTATGATGTTATTGTATAAGAACAGAAACCTAAAATTTGTTTCCAGATAAGCAAAAGAAATGATCAGAATTAAATGCATATAAGTCACAGGAGAGTTCATTGTTCTATTTCAGCATTCAGTCACATTCAGTTGTCAATTTAGGCGACTCCTATTTTAATTGATTAGTTCTTTAATATGGGCTAATTTGTTATTAACTAAAATTACCAGTCAACTTGAATAAAATGGATAAAACAGTTTCTATATGTAGATATAATCTGAGAGACATCTTGTTTTCTTGCTAGGAGAATTACAAGGTACACTAATTTCCACAGTGTAATTTATTCACTCTTTAATGTGTGTGGCTAACTTGTGATGTTCTCCTCAGATCTCTTTATTTTATCTGAGAAAAACTATTTTCATCATAAAAATACTGCTGAAATAGTATGATGAAAAATGTAGGCTATAATCTGCTAAAGCCTTTGGAATTTTTTTCAGTGAACCTCAGACTGTATTAAGCACCAAAAAAAAGTATATCCATGTTTAATAGATACTGTTAATTATTAAGTCAACTTCAATGACAGTAATATCATTTCTACATAAGTTAGAGTCATTTTACTTTAAGAGATAGTATAATATTGTGGTCCTAGCTTATTGACAGTTTTATGTATCTTTCTTGCAGTACTGACACTTCTCTTTCACAAAATTAGAGCTAACCTTTTCCTTATATCTTTATTGTGTTGCTTAAAGGTAGTTCAGGGAAATGTAAATAGATAGTTCTGAGAAATTCTTAAAGGAAATAAACAAAACCAAGACAGATATGTCCTATTTCTTCCTTTATAAAGATATCAAGACAGTATAAAACACATGAAATTCTCATCTCTATTTATTGAAATCATCAAAAATCTGTCAATCAGGATTTGGTGGTCTTATCTTAACAGGTTTTGTTTCCTCAGAACTAGTTAATATAAAATAAGTAATAATTACATGGCTCTTCCATCCATCCAGAGTAATGTTTGCATCTACCATGCTGTCTTCCAAATAAAGATCCCAGCATATTAAAAAGCAAAGACATCACTTTGCTGACAGAGTCCGTATAATCAGAGCTATGGTTTTTCCATTAGTCATGTACAGATGTGAGTGTTGGACCACAAAGAAGGCTGAGCACCGAAGAATTGATGCTTTTGAATTGTGGTGCTGGAGAAGACTTCATAATCCCTTGGACTTCAAGGAGATTCAACCAGTCAATTCTAAAGGAAATCAACCCTTAGTATTCCTTGGAAGGACTGATGCTGAAGCTGAAGCTCCGATACTTTGACCACCTCATGGAAAGAGACAACTCATTGTAAAAGACCCTGATGCTGGGAAAGATTCAGGGCAAGAGGAGAATGGGGTAGCAGAGGATGAGATGGTTGGATGGCATCACTGACTCAGTGGACATGAGTTTGAGCACACTCTGGGAGAGAGTGAAGAACAGGGAAGCCTGGCATGCTGCAGTCCGTGGGGTCACTAAGGGTTGGATATGACTTACTTAGGGACTGAACAACAACTGGTTTTATCCCTGAAGCTACTGTAAAAAATATGAATTGTAGTCTGTGTTTTTCATAAATGTCTAGATGAGTATTTCCCAAACAACATTTCGAAATAACACAGTGTTTAAGGAAATATATTTAATAACTATAGATTTTCTCCTAGATTGAGTCTTAATCATCTTTTTAAGCTGCCTGTTGATTAAATATATACTGACTTTTAGCATTGCTGAAATTATTTCTTAAATGATAATGTTCATAGTTATGCAAAATAATCTGTAAGCTTCCTGAATAGCTGTAAAATTTAAGTTGTAATGACAAAACAAATTCAATATTAAGAATAAGGGGATAATCAAGCATCAGGGTTTTTGAAAGTATCTAATTTTCATTTCTCTTCAAATAATTTATTTTATTATTGAATATATTTCTTTAAAAAATGTTTAAAGCATGTGTTTTTCACAACATTTTGAGCACTTTCTTCAACATTTAGTTATAAAATAGTCTGGATGTTAGTAACTTTTCTTAAAAATATGATTCTTTAACTCATTTTTAGAATTGTGGGGTTTTTTTGCAATGAATTTGGTTTGAAAGATTTTGTTAGTCTAAGCTGCATGACTGTATTTCATTTGATATGTTAGGTTCCCATTGTATTACACAATTTACATATAAGTAAACAAGTTAACCCACTCCAGTGTTCTTGCCTGGAGAATCCCAGGGACCAGGGAGCCTGGTGGGCTGCTGTCTCTGGGGTCGCACAGAGTTGGACACACTGAAGAAACTTAGCAGCAGCAGCAGCAAACAAACAAGTTAATTAAAAAAAAAAAAAATCTTGCCAGAGACCACAATTACACACACAGAAATTTTGTGTGTGTGTGAGTGTGTGAGTGTGAAATTCTTCATCTAAAATCACAGTGCAGAGAAGATAAGACATGTAAAAGGCTCTTAGGCTGAAGGTAGAACATAACTTAGAGAATTATTCCACCCAAGTGATCTATACATTTATCTACAGAAAAAAAGATAAGGGCCACAATCAGAGAACTTGAAATGTAGGAGCAGGGCTAAATTATTTCTCTGGAAGCTTAGACACCAGTGAGTGAGAATGGAAAGCAAAGAAAGTGCTTCATCTACCAGAAATGCAAAAAGCAGGGCTGGAAATCATGAGAGCCTTTCTAGTATCTGAAACTCACAGCTTAACTTGGAAGCATAAGATCTCCAGAATCATGCCAGAGCTTAGATCCTAGACTCTGCTAAAGGGAAAGTTGTGATCCCATTTTCAAAATATCTAAAGCCCAGTGTTAACTATTCTAGTTCAAATGTAAACAAAACCCAGAATCAAACCACAGTAAATTCTGTCAGCCTTTATAAGAATGAGCCTTTCTGGAAGTAAACATTGTTTATTTCAATCTTTGTTGTTCTTGAATGCAGCATGTACAACATAGTCAAAAATCATAATGAATACACAAACATTTAGGAAAATATAGTCGAGTGGCAATGATCTTTAGAAACAGAAAGAGGTTGCCTTTTCACACCAAATTTAAAATTACTAAAATAAAAATAAATAAGCATTTTGTGAAAGTGTAGAAAGAAATATTAGAGATATGTGGGTGTTTTAGCAGAGACATAAGAACTACATAATATAATAAGTAGAAATGCTATTTTATATATATATATATATACATATACATATATATATA
>NW_011495080.1:11183711-11192610 GCF_000754665.1 Bison bison bison | reverse complement strand
GAAGGCAATGGCACCCCACTCCAGTACTCTTGCCTGGAAAATCCCATGGACGCAGGAGCCTGGTAGGCTGCAGTCCATGGGGTCGCTAGAGTCAGACACGGCTGAGCGACTTCACTTTCATTTTTTACTTTCATGCATTGGAAAAGGAAATGGCAACCCACTCCAGTGTTCTTGCCTGGAGAATCCCAGGGTCAGGGGAGCCTGGTGGGCTGCCGTCGATGGGGTCGCACAGAGTCGGGCACGACTGAAGTGACTTAGACATATATATATCAGAAATAAAGAATTCATTTAATGTGCTTAACGTAGCAGTGGATACACCATAGGAAATACATGTTGACAAGAATGTATAAAAACAAAAATAAAAATATAAAAGAGGCAAAAGAAATAGAACATCCAAGATATATGAGAAAAGATCAAGCAGTGTAAAATATGTGTACTTTGAATCTCAAAAGGACAGAAGTTGGTGGTGACACAGAAATATTTAAAGAGGTAATGGCAAAGAAAACTTCACAAATCTAAGGTAAGATATCAGTCCAGATCCAGGAATTTCAATGAGTGTTCCAAAATTATGAATGCTGTTTAGTCATTAAGTCATGTCCAACTCTTTTGTGACCCTATGGACTGTAGCCAACCAAGCTCCTCTCTTCATGGGTTTCCCAGACAAGAATACTGGAGTGAGTTGCCACTTCCTTCTCCAGGGGATCTTCCCAACCCAGTGATCAAACTCTGGTCTCCTACGTTGCAGGTGGATTCTTTACTGCTGAACCACCAAGGATGCAAAAAGTATGAATAGATAAATACAAAACATATATGCTCATCCACACATACAAACACACATCACAGCCAAAATGCTAAAAATTGAAGATAAAATCAAATACTTAAAAGGATAAATCAGGGGGGAAATGGCTGTTAGATACAGGAGAATGAAATGATATTAATAATTAATTAATAATTAATAAAGATTGACTTCTTATGAGAAATAATAAGTTATTTTGAAATACTTTTATTTCAGAAGAGAAAATATAACTCAAATTATAAATCTAGTGAAATAATCTAAACAAAAACATTCTCAGAGGGAAAAACCTAAGAAATTGTGTCCCTAATATATCTTTTCTATAAGAAAAATGGAAAGAAACACTCCTAGCTAAAGTATGAAATTCCAAATGTATAAGAATGGATGTGGAGCACAGGACATGAAGAGTGTCCATGAAGAGCACAGGGCTAGCAATATGCAAACCTACCTGTTTTTCTTAATTTCTTTAAATGACTAATAAGTGACTAAGGCAACAGTATTCACCCTGTGATGTAGTATATATGCCAGACATATAAATCTAACAAAATCATAGCATAAAAGCTTCCATAAAATTTTTTACACTGTTTCATGAAGTAGCATAATGTTCAAAGCTAGTGTAAACACATAAATATGCATATGGTGGTATTTATGGAAACTAACAAAAAGAGATGAGCTAAATTGTCAATATAGGGTATAAAATCAAGTACTTCAGTGTGTACAATTGATTCAACAGAGGT
Source organism: Bison bison bison (assembly GCF_000754665.1). Classification (NCBI taxonomy): domain Eukaryota; kingdom Metazoa; phylum Chordata; class Mammalia; order Artiodactyla; family Bovidae; genus Bison; species Bison bison. The sequence continues at coordinate 11,191,080 of NW_011495080.1, read as the reverse complement.
GGTAAAGTAGGAACAAAGAACAAATTGCTAAATATCAAACAAATGTAAGAATGGGAAACTGATTTTATGAGACTGTTTGTGCCTCCCCAGAATTCGTATATTGAAATCCTGATCTCACGTGGCAGTACTAGGAGGTGGAGCCTTTGAGAGCTATATATGTCATGAGGGTGGAGCCCTCATGAGTGAAATCAATGCTCTTACAAACGAGACCCCACAGATCTCCCCAGCTGCTTCCACCCTGTGAGGTTACAATGAAAGTTTGACAGTCTCCAGCCATGAGAAGGTCCTCACCTGACACCATGATCTTGGACTTAACAGCCTCCAGAACTATGAGACAGAGAAGTTTAAAAGTAACCCAATCTGTGGTATTGTGTTATAGCAGCCTGAATGGACTGAGATGGATGCCAACATGACGCTTATATCCTAACATGAAACGTATTATAAGGAAAAAAAAATGATAGAACACTATCCCTCCAGAACACAGATACAAAATTTCTTAAAAAAAAAAAAAATATATTGATGAAACATGATGAACACTTATAAATTGTAACCTTTGTTATCCCAGAAGTTTAAGTTCTGTTTAATATCAAAAATTAAATACCTCAAATAAAATAAATGAGAAATTATATAAGTATCTCAATAACTGGCAAAATTTTGAAAAATTAACACTGTGTTAAAAAAACAACAATAAAACTGATAGAAAAACTTGGATACAAGAGAAACTTCTCCATCTGATGATGGGTATCTGTAAAAAACTTACCAGTAGTAAACACACTTAGCTCCTAAGTGCAGGGACATGGCATGGTGTTGGCTTTTGCCATTTGCCATTTTCCTGCAGGTGATTAACCAGTGCCATAAAGCAAGATGAATAAAAATTATAAATATTAGAAAATATGAGACAACTCCACTCATGAAAAACATCATTGTCATTGTTTAAAAATAAAAATTTTGTCACAAATTACCTTTATTTTGTTGAAGTATGTCCCTGCTATAACATCTTTGTTGAGAGTTTTTAATCATGAATTGATGATGAATTTTGCCAGATGCTTTTTCTCCATTCTTTTGAGATGATCATTTGATTTGTATCCTTCCTTGATTAATGTTGATTGAGGATATTGAACTGTTTTGCATCCTTGGAATAAATCTCACTTGATCTTTTTTTAAAGTACTTATTTATTTTGGCTTTGGTGGGTCTCTGTTGCTGTACGTGGGCATTCTCTAGTTATGATGAGTGGGGGTTACTCTTCTGGTTGTGGCGCACAGCCTTCTCATTGCAGTGGCTTCTCTTGTTGCAGAGCATAGTCTCTAGATGTGTGAACTTCCGTAGTTGCAGCACATGGGTTCAGTAGTTGTGGCTCACAGGCTCTAGAGCACCGGCTCAGCGGTTTTGGCACAAGGGCTTATTTGCTCCTCAGCATGTGAAATCTTCCTGGACTGGGAATCCAGCTGGTATCACCTGCATTACAAGGTGGATTCACAACCACTGCACCACTGGGGAAGCCCCAGCTTGATCTTAATGTCTCCTTTTTAGGTATTGTTGAATTCAGTTTGCTGATATTTTCTTGAGGATTTTTGCATCTATGTTCGTTAGACATGAAAGTGAAAGTGTCAGTCACACAGTTGCTTTTCAACCCCATTAGACTGTAGCCCTCCAGGCTCTTCTGTCCATGGGATTCTCAAGGCAAGAATACTGGAATTGGTTGCAGTTCCTTTATCTAGGGGATCTTTCCAACCCAGGAATCGAACCCAGGTCTCCCGCATTGCAGGCAAATTCTTTACTATCTGAGCCACCACATGTTGGACTGTAATTTTCATTTTTTGTAGTATTTTTGTTTGCCGTCAGGGTAATTCTGACCTTATAGAGCACATTTGGACATATTCTCTTCAATTTTTTGAATAGTTTGAGAGGATAGTTATTAACCCTTTTTTTTTTAATTAATTTTATTTTATTTTTAAACTTTACATAATTGTATTAGTTTTGCCAAATATCAAAACGAATCCACCACAGGTATACATGTGTTCCCCATCCTGAACCCTCCTCCCTCCTCCCTCCCCATACCATCCCTCTGGGTCGTCCCAGTGCACCAGCCCCAAGCATCCAGTATCGTGCATTGAACCTGGACTGGCATCTCATTTCATACATGATATTTTACATGTTTCCATGACATTCTCCCAAATCTTCCCACCCTCTCCATCTCCCACAGAGTCCATAAGACTGTTCTATACATCAGTGTCTCTTTTGCTGTCTCGTACACAGGGTTATTGTTACCATCTTTCTAAATTCCATATATATGTGTTAGTATACTGTATTGGTGTTTTGTTGGCAGAATTCCCTTATGAAGCCCTCTGGTCCTTGATCTTTGTTTGTTGGTACTTTTTTGTTTACTGATTCAAATCCCATACTAGTAACTGGGCTGTTCAGATTTTCTATTTCTTCCTGATTTGGTCTGGAAAATTGTATGTTTCTAGAAAAATTTATATTATATTATATTATATATGCATGGATATATATTTGTGTATGTTTTTATATTACACATACACACTTTTTTTGTTGTTTTTCTGATTGGTTATTTCCAGTATTATGTTTTCCATTTTGGTTATGAATTCTTCAGTATCACCTAATTTGTAGTTAATTCTTTCTAGTGTATTTTTCATTTATTGTATCCTTCAGTTCTTATTGGTTCTTTTAAATTTTTTAGTTCTTTGTTGAAGTTCTCACTGTGTTTCTCTATTCTTTTTTTCTGAGTTCAGCAAGCACTTTTATTACTATTGCTTTCAACACTTTATCAGGTGAATTACTTATTTCCATTTATTTAGCCATCGCATACTCAGTCGCTCTGTCGTGTCTGACTCTTTGGGACCCCATGGACTGTAGTCCTCCAGCTCTTCTTTGTATGGAATTTTCCAGGCAGGAATATTGGAGTGGGTTTTCATTTCTTCCTCAGGGTGATCTTCTGACCCAGGGATTGAACCCACATCTCCTGCGTCTCCTGCATTGGCAGGCATATTCTTTACCAGTGAGCCACCTGGGAAACTTACTCTGGGGTTTTATCTTGTTCTTTTGTTTGGAAAGTACTCCTCTGTCTTCTCACTCTGTTTGAGGTTTGCTGCCTTGGTGAGGTGTGGGGATAGAGTTAGAGGGGCTTGAGCCAGAGCCAGGAGGGAGCTGGGGCTTCTCCTGGGCTCAGGGACAGTTGTGCCCTGATGGGAGGCAGGACCCGGGGCCCAGGTGCTGGAGTAGGAACTCTGAGGGAGCCATGCTTGTCTCCAATGTGATGGCTGTCCTCAAGTTGTTGAGGGCAAAGTGAGGGCTTGAAGCGCTGGAATGGCAAACTGGAGCTACCTCTGTTTCTCCCCAGCACAGTGATGGTCTCTGCTTTGGTCAGGGTTGTTGTTTCAAGGTGAGGCCAGAGAGGCTGAAAGCCATGGTTCTGAGCTTTTCCCTGGCACAGTGGTAAGTCTCTTGTTTGGTTGGGGTTGGGTCTGGGGCTGGAGAGATTACGGCTACAAATGTGAGGTAGTCCAGCTTCTCCCCAGTGCATGTGATACAGTCCCTGCCTTGGCTGGGAGCAGTACTGGATGAAGGGGGGCTATAGCAGAAGCATGCTGCATGCTCTGGGGCATACTTACAGTGTTCCCGGAGGGCCTTCCTGAACATTGGGCAGTTCCCAATATTCTGGGTTGGGTTTGGAGCAAGCCAGTCTGTCTTCCTGGTCTTCAAGACAGGGTCTTGGTTTTTAATAGCCCTCCAGTATGCCTCACTGGTTTTCAAGCCAGGCAAGGGGGCTCATTTCCTGGTGCTAGACCCAAAGCTGGGGTGCTCAGTATGGGGCCTGAGTCCCTTACTCCTTGGGTAGGATCTCCAAGCCTGTGATATACCCCTCCTTTTCTGGATCACCCCCAGCAGTGTGGCTTCCTGACTAGATCGCTTCTCCACTCCTCTCATGAGACTCTGTGTGGTTCTCCCTTGACAGCCTTGGTTGTAGAAGAGTCATTCAACTAGTGTTCAGTTCATTCTGAGAGAGAATTGTTCTCCATATAGTTCCCATTGTGTTATGTTTGTTGGGGTGGGTGATCTCAGGGACTTCCTACTCCACTATCTTGCATTTCTTTTAGTGATAATTAAGAAGCACACTCGAATTTCTGATACATACAAGCTGTAACAGCATAAAGATGTATAAAAGCATTCAGAAAATTTCACACTGCTTGGTCACTGCTTACTTACCTTGAAAAATTGGTTTTCTTATCTGAAACGGTACAAAAATATCACTGGATACTGTAATGTTTTTTGAAATCAAATCAATGTTAAAGACTCTTTCTCTACTGATTTGCCCTTGAGACAAATATTTGCAAAATATTTCTAAACATATTTTCCTTTTGTTTGAATAAAACATTTTAAAATGTAAATATGTTTATATATTTTCAAATTTATACGGTTAGTTAACCTTGTAAGTCAATAAAGATTCTTTTCAACTGGTAACTAAGCGGGTGTGGAAAATGAAACTCCCCTGCTTATTAATTGCACAGCAGTGTGGTTTTCCCAACAGGGTGTCTTTTCTAAGTAGCACTCTACCATCTGCAACCCAGGCAATAAATTCTGAAGATAGATGTAACAGCAGCTTGAAATCAGGACTTTTCAAACTGAGAGACATTACTATTCTTTCCAGTATTCTGGTATTTGTGTAGTAAAGTAAGACTGTGTAATTATTATATCTTAATACCCTGGGACCAATGCCTCACTCCTGATGTTTGAAATCATAATGAACTGAAAATCTGAGTTCCTGATAAAATTGCAGACCAAACTATTGTGCTAACAAGTAGCTCTGTGGTTTTAAACTTTGGCTGTCTATTATAATCAGCTGGGATTAAAAAAAAAAAAAAATATATATATATATATATATATAGACATGCCAGGGCCGCATCCCAGAATAATTTAATTGTGAATTTAGGAAGTCATTCTAAGGCATCAGTAATGTTTAAAACCTCACCAGTTGATTTTAATGTGTAGCCAGGATGTGGAATCGCTGATAACAAATACTGAATGTTAATGCCTGGGCAAATCATCAGAGGATACCAGTAGCGGCAGATGGGTGGGCGTGAAAGGTGAATTATCACTAAGTCCTGTACACCTGGGAGCAATAATCAGCCAACAGAGAGCTATGTATGATTGGCAGTCTAGAAAAACAATGAGAGTTACCTTGAGCTGTGCATGTGTGTGTGCTCATCGCTGAGTTGTGTCTAACTCTTTATGACCCCATGGATTGTAGCCTGCCAGCCTCTTCTGTCCCTGAGATTTCCCAGACAAGAATACTGAAGTGGGTTGCCATTTCTTTCTCCAGGGGATCTTCCTGACCCACAAATCAAACCGATGTCTCCTGCATTGTAAGTGATCTCCTATATTGCAGGAGGACTCTTTAGTGCTAAGCCACCAGGAATTCCCAACCTTGAGCTACAGAGGACAAAAACTGGAGAAAGTTATAGTAGTCTGTGATTTTATGTACAAAACTTTTTCATGAATTATTTTGTTCTTCTGCCCAAAGATTTATAGCACAAAGAATACCTAAAAGTAGTGATTCTCATGTGCGTAAGACTCATTTCTCATGTAAATTATAAAAGGAGTCGTACTCTAGACATTCCTTGAAGTGGTTCTTTTTGTTGTTCAGTAGCTCAGTCATGTCTGACTCTTTGTGACTCCATAAACTGCGGCATGCCTGGCTTCCCTGTCCTTCGCTCCCAGAGTTTGTTCAAACTCATGTCCCCTGTGTCAGTGATGCCTTCTAACCATTTCATCCTCTGTCACCCCCTTCTCCAGCTGCCCTCAATCTTTCCCCACATCAGGGTCTTTGTTGTTTTTTGGCAGGACTCATGGATCTGCTCATTAAATCCAGCTTATTCTGATGTAGGTGGGCCACAGTTAACAATTACATAAACAGTAATGTACAGAGTGATGATGCCCTAGCAGAATAAATTATGTGGTCTAAAAAGGAAATAAAACAGTGTCAAGAAAATTAAAATGTGACACAGAGAAGAAAAGAAATAGGAAACTCTGTTGTTTGATCATGCCTAGTCTTTCTGTGGGGAAAAAACGAAACAAAACAAAACAGAATTATCATTATTCCAGAAAAATAGAGACTCACAGGCAACATCAGCTATAATCAATAAGGTGAACAAGATTACGTCCAGCATGAGCAGCAGCACAAACATTACAGGTTTTGCTAATGTTAAGATGATGTGTAGGATTAGCTGTATATTTAGGAAAAGTGTTTCCTCTTTGCTCATAGGTGAGGAACAATTGATTAATTCTGACTCTATGTAATTTAATTCAAGTCTTGCTTCAGCTGAATATTTGTTTTGTCTAGTTTTGATGTCACTAGTGATCAAATGTGATTACAATTGGAATTACCTGGGAAACTTAAAAAAAAAAAGAAAAAACTGATTCTTAGATCTCATGACTAGAGATCATAGAGATATGCAAGGGCAGAGCTTGGGCACTGAGAAGTTTTTAGTGTCCATCCAGTGATTATTAAAGTGCAGCAAGTCTTGAGAACTGACTGCTTTAAATTAAAACTGGCTTATTAGCATTATTGTTCAACTAACTGAGAATTATACATTAAGAATTGTTTTAAAGCCTGGTTGTTTGTTGTTTAGTCCCTAATTTGTGTCCAACTTTTTGTGAACTCATGGACTGTAACCCACCAGGTTCCTTTGTCCATAGCATTTCCCAGACAAGAATACTGGAATGGGTTGCCATTTCCTGCCCCAGGGAATCTTCCTGACCCACAGATCTAACCCATCTCCTGCATTGACAGGCAAATTCTTTACTGCTGAGCGACCAGGAAAGCCCTCTTTTAAAGCATATGACCAATTTAAAGAGTCTCAGCTTCATAATACTGTCAAATTACTGTAATGTGGATAATCTGAAACTTTCTTAAGGAAAAAGAAAGCTGCTGTTTTAATTAACAGTAATATGGAATTTTAGGCATACTTTTTTATTGTGCTTCATTTTATTCTGCTTCATAGATAGAGTTTTTTTTCCTATAAATTGAGATTTTATGCAAACCTGCATCCAGCAAGTTAATCAGTGCCATTTTTAAAATAGGATTTCTCACTTCCTGTCTCTGTCACATTTTGATAATTTTTGCAGTATTTCAATCTTCTTCATTGCTGTTATATTTGTTATGGTGATCAGTGATCTTTAATGTTGTTATTATTTGAGGTGTCATGGACCACACCCAGATAGATAGTGAACTTAATAATAAATATTGTCTGTGTTCTGACTGCTTTCACCACCAGCCGATTTCCATCTCCTCAGGCTTCCCTATTCCCTGAGACATAACGATATTGAAATTAGGCCAATTAATAACACTAC
>NW_011495080.1:11148949-11183611 GCF_000754665.1 Bison bison bison | reverse complement strand
TAATAACACTACTGTGACTTCTCTGGTGGTTCAATGTTAAAGAATCCACCTGCCAATGCAGGAGACACAGGTTTGATTCCCGCTTCAGGAAGATCCCCTGGAGAAGGAAAGGGCAACCACTTCAGTATTGTTACCTGAGAAATCCCATGGACAGAGAAGCCTGGCGGGCTATAGTCCATGAGGTTGCAAAAAAGTTGGACACGACTTAGTGACTAAATTACAAACAAAAACAGTGGCCTCTAAGTTTCAAATAAGAGTAAAAGTCTTCTCATATTTCTGACTGTAAATAAGCTAGAAATGACTAGTGAAGACAGGCAGTACAAAGTTGAGATAGTCTGAAAGCTAAGCCTCTTGCACCAGTTGGTCAGGTTGTAAATAAAAAGGAAAAGTTTTTAAAGAAAATTAAAAATACTATTCCAGTGAACACACAAGTGACAAGGAAGTGAAACAGCCTTATTGCTAACATGGAGAAAGTCTTAGCAGGCCAGATAGAAGATCAAACCAGCCACAATGTTTCTTTAGGACAAAGCAAGAGCAGTGCTCAAGTCCTTTAATTATGTGAATGCTGACAGAGGTGCAGAGGCTATAGAAGAAAAGTGTGAAGCTAGTAGAACAGTTGATTCAGGAAGTTTAGGGAAAAAAGCTATCTTCATTGCATAGTAGTGCAAAGAGATGCAGCAAGTGCTGATGTGGAAGCAAGTTGTCCAGAAGATGCAGCCAAGATAATCACTGAAGATGGGTACACTTAACAACAGATTTCCAGTGCAGATGAAATAGCCTTAGATTGGAAGATGCCACCTCTGACTTTCATAGCTAGAGAGGAAAAGCCAAAGACTGACTTGAAAGTTTCAGAGGACAGATGGACTCTCCTGTTAGCGGTTAATTCAGCTGGTGCTTTTAAGGTGAAGCCAATGATAAATGATAAAGTTTATCATTCTGAAAAGCCAATGGCCTTTAAGGATTATGCTAAATGTAATCTTTCTGTGCTCTATAAATGGAACACACCCTGGATTACAGCACATCTCTTTACAATATTGGTTACTAAATATTTTAATCCCACTATTGAAAATGAAAGAGTTTTTTTCAAAGTATTGGTTCCCCAAGAACTTTGTGAAAATGTTTAATGAGATTAATGTTGTTTTTTATTGCCTGTTGATACAATATCCATTCTGCAGCCTGATAATCAAGAAGTAATTTCACCTTTCAATTCTTCAGTTCAGTTCACTTGCTCAGTCGTGTCCAACTCTTTGTGGCTCCATGGACTGCAGCACACCAGGCTTCCCTGTCCATCACCAACTCCTGGAACTTGCTCAAACTCATGTCCATTGAGTCTGTGATGCCATCCAACGATCTCATCTTCCGTTGTCCCCTTCTCCCGCCTTCAGTCTTTCCCAGCATCAGGGTCTTTTCCAGTGAGTCAGTTCTTCGCATCAGGTGGCCAAAGTATTGGAGTTTCAGCTTCAGTATCAGTCCTTCCAATGAATATTCAGGACTGAATTCAATGAATATTCTGTGTATTCTTGCCATCTCTTCTTAATATCTTTTGCTTCTGTTAGGTTCATACCATTTCTGTCCTTTATTGTGCCCATCTTTGCATGAAATGTTCCCTTGGTATCTCTTATTTTCTTGAAGAGATCTCTAGTCTTTTCCATTCTGTTGTTTTCCTCTATTTCTTTGCATTGATCACTGAGGAAGGCTTTCTTATCTCCCCTTGCTGTACTTTGTAACTCTGCATTCAAATGGCTATATCTTTTCTTTTCTCCTTTGCCTTTCACTTCTCTTCTTTTCTGAGCTATTTGTAAGGCCTCCTCAACCATTTTGCCTTTGGGCATTTCTTTTTCTTGGGGATGGTCTTGATCAATTCTTAACATTTAAGAAATACATTTCATAAAGATATAGCTGCCATAGATAGTGATTCCTCTGATGGATGTGGGCAAAGTCAGTTGAAAACCTTCTGGACAGGATTCACTGCTAGCTGCCATTAAGAACATGTGGTAAGTTAAAATATCAACATTAATAGGACTATGGAAAAAATTATTTCCAACCATTATGGATTGCTCAGAGAAGGTTTCAAGCCTTCAATGGAGGAAATAAACTGAAAATGTGGAAATAGCAAGAGAGTGGAATTAGAAGTGATATCTGAAAGTGTGACTGAATTGCTGCAATCTCAGATAAAACCTCAATGGATGATTGCTTCCTTTAGTTGAGCAAGCAAAGTAGTTTACTGAGATGGAATCTACTTCTGGTGAAGATGGTTGTGAAGACTGTTGAAATGACAACAAAAGATTTTGAATATCATAGAAATTTTGTTGATAAGGTAGTGGCAGTATAGGAGAGGATGGATTCCAGTTTTGAAAGTACTTCTGTAGGTAATGCTATCAATTGGCATTTGATAATGCTATCAAACAATGCTATAGAGAAATCATTCATGAAAGGAAGAGTCAATCTATGTGGCAAACATTTTTGTTGTCTTATTTTAAGACATTTCCAGAGCCCGCCCCCCTTCTTGCTCCCAACCTTCAGCAGCCACTATCCTGCTCCATCAGCAGCCATCAGCACTGAGGCAACACTCTCCCCCAGAGAAAAGATTGTAACTTGCTGGAGCCTCAGATGATGGTTAACATTTTTAGCAATAAATTGCTTTTTGATTAAGCTATATACATTGCTTTTTTTTAGATACAGTGTTAGCGCACAGTTAATGGACTATAGTATAATGTAAGTATAATGTAATAATGTAATGTATAGGTATAATAATGTAAGTATATGAGAAAACTGAAAAATCCATGTGACACTTCATTGAGATTTTCACTTTATTGTGGTGGTCTGCAGCCAGACTCACAGTATCTGTGACATATGCCCATATAGCTGGAATTTTGTGCTTTTTACTCTGCTTCCTTGTTTTTCTCTGGCCAGCAAAATGTATCTTTCTGAAGCCAATACTAGAGCATGTTTGTTTCATTTTCCAACAGAACTATTTATTCTGGCCTACCTTGAATGTCTTTATAAGACATTTATAATAAAATCTTTGAATTCCATTTACAAATCTAAGCTTAACATGTCTGTGATAAATAATAATCACCCTTTGTGTTTGACTCCTTCAGCACTGATCATATTGCCAGTGTATTAGGATTCTTTGACTCCAGTGCCTATTTACTTGCCAAATATTTAAATGAAGTAATTTCTAACATTTGATAATGCTACTTCTTTTAAGGGCTTTGGCCATAAAAAATATTTCACTCCTGCAAAATGACAGAAGTAATATAGTCTGGCTAATCTAAATTAAAAAGTAACATATTTTCTGTTTTGTGATGTTTTAAAAATAATAAAAACTAGAATCTATTTCTTTTAATCACTTTTATAAAAATTTGTAGTGTTACTTTGCACTCTACCTTTGATATGAGATATATATATATATATATATATACACGAAGAAGGCTGAGTGCTGAAGAATTGATGCTTTTGAACTGTGGTGTTGGAGAAGACTCTTGAGAGTCCCTTGGACTGCAAGGAGATCCAACCAGTCCATTCTGAAGGAGATCAGCCCTGGGTGTTCTTTGGAGGGAATGATGCTAAAGCTGAAACTCCAGTACTTTGGCCACCTCATGCGAAGAGTTGACTCATTGGAAAAGGCTCTGATGCTGGGAGGGATTGGGGGCAGGAGGAGAAGGGGACGACAGAGGATGAGAGGGCTGGATGGCATCACTGACTTGATGGATGTGAGTCTGGGTGAACTCCGGGAGTTGGTGACGGACAGGGAGGCCTGGCGTGCTGCGATTCATGGGATCACAGAGTTGGACACGACTGAGCAACTGAACTGATACACATATAAACACACACACACATACATATATGAATATATACTTTGGGTTTATATAGTATTTGCCACATTTTAAAGATTGGTATAATATTTTTAAAACAATGCTCTGAGTTGCTATAAACTTCAAAAACTCAAAGTAAAATGCTAGTAAAATCCAACCAAAAACCCAGAGTACCTAATATATTTGTCCATTAATAAATAATAGCTCATTAAAGGCAAAATTCTTAAGACTGTAAAGTAATCGGTAATCTTTAGTTATTAAAATTGTGGGTTTTACATTTATAGTCTTTCTCAATTAAAATATTTTAAATGATATTCAACATGTATAAGCAATACAAGTAAGACAGTATAGCAAACTATATTATAAACTTGTAACAAGGCAGGAAATATGTTATTTTACATGTGTATCATAAGCAGTAGGTTGATTATCAGGATACATACCATAAACCACCAAGATAACATAATAGCAGCACTCCCTTTTACTCACTGGAAAAAAAAAGTGTAGTTTAGTGTCAGAAAAAGTCTTAAAATGCATATTTCAAAATGAAATACATTCAGTAAAGAATGGTAAATTGAGAGCAAAGGAAATCAAATTGAGAGCAGAGGAAATCAGAAATTTGAAAGTCAGCTTTTTTCATTTTTTCCTAAAATATTTCTAGTAAATTTTCAAAACTTCAGAGAAAATGCTGTTTGTAAACAACACACATTCACCTTCTCCATAACAAACATCTTTGATAAATACCTGGAACATCGAGGCAAAACACGGTGCCATTAGCACAATTGGCGTTGTTTAAAAAAAAATGTCACATTTTTGAGTGTCCACAGAAGCAAAAAAAAGTTAAAATGTCAGTATAAAATATAATTAAATTCAGACAAATGTGTTTATGGTAGGAAAACAAAGAATAGTAGCAATACATTAAATTATAACTAGGTTACATACTTAAATGAACACACCATTTAAGAAAATAATTTAAACCCATGCACCTATGGACACCTTATCTTTGACAAAGGAGGCAAGAATATACAGTGGAGAAAAGACAACCTCTTTAACAAGTGGTGCTGGGAAAACTGGTCAACCACTTGTAAAAGAATGAAACTAGAACTCTTTCTAACACCATTCACAAAAATAAACTCAAAATGGATCAAAGATCTAAACATAAGACCAGAAACTATAAAAATCTTAGAGGAGAACATACGCAAAACACTCTCCGACATACATCACAGCAGGATCCTCTATGACCCACCTCCCAGAATATTGGAAATAAAAGCAAAAATAAACAAATTGGATCTAACTAAACTTAAAAGCTTCTGCACAACAAAAGAAACTGTAAGCAAGGTGAAAAGACAGCCTTCAGAATGGGAGAAAATAATAGCAAATGAAGCAACTGACAAACAACTAATCTCAAAAATATACAAGCAACTCCTGCAGCTCAATTCCAGAAAAATAAACGACCCAGTCAAAAAATGGGCCAAAGAACTAAACAGACATTTCTCCAAAGAAGACATACAGATGGCTAACAAACACATGAAAAGATGCTCAACATCACTCATTATCAGAGAAATGCAAATCAAAACCACAATGAGGTACCATTTCACACCAGTCAGAATGGCTGTGATCCAAAAGTCTACAAGCAATAAATGCTGGAGAGGGTGTGGAGAAAAGGGAACCCTCTTACACTGTTGGTGGGAATGCAAACTAGTACAGCCACTATGGAGAACAGTGTGGAGATACCTTAAAAAACTGGAAATAGAAGTGCCATATGACCCAGCAATCCCACTGCTGGGCATACACACTGAGGAAACCAGAATTGAAAGAAACACATTTACCCCAATGTTCATCGCAGCACTGTTTATAATAGCCAGGACATGGAAGCAACCTAGATGTCCATCAGCAGATGAATGGATAAGAAAGCTGTGGTACACATACACAATGGAATATTGCTAAGTCACTTCAGTCGTGTCCGACTCTGTGCAACCCCGAGACAGCAGCCCACCAGGCTCCCCCATCCTTGGGATTCTCTAGGCAAGAATACTGGAGTGGGTGCCATTTCCTTCTCCAATGTGTGAAAGTGAAAAGTGAAAGTGAAGTCGCTCAGTCGTGTCTGACTCTTAGCAACCCCATGGACCCCAGCCTACCAGGCTCCTCCATCCATGGGATTTTCCAGGCAAGAGTACTGGAGTGGGGTGCCATTGCCTTCTCCCCAATGGAATATTACTCAGCCATTAAAAAAATACATTTGAATCAGTTCTAATGAGATGGATGAAACTGGAGCCTATTATACAGAGTGAAGTAAGCCAGAAAGAAAAACACCAATACAGTATACTAACACATATATATGGAATTTAGAAATATGGTAATGACAACCCTGTATGCGAGACAGCAAAAGAGACACAGATGTATAGAACAATATTTTGGACTCTGTGGGAGAGGGAGAGGGGGGATGATTTGGGAGAATGGCATTAAAACATGTATAATATCATATAAGAAATGAATCGCCAGTCCAGGTTTGATGCAGGATACAGGAAGCTTGGGGCTGGTGCACTGGGATGACCCAGAGGGATGGTATGGGAGGGAGGTGGGAGGGGGGTTCAGGATGGGGAACATGTGTACACCCGTGGTGGATGCATGTTGATGTATGGCAAAACCAATACAATATTGTAAAGTAAAAAAATAAAAATAAAGAAAATAATTTATTTAAAATATGAAAAAGGAATAAAATTGTCCATGATTTTAACATAGTCATTTTAATGTTACTCATTTAAATGAAAACATCATTCTAATATGTTGTGAAATATTGCAAAAATTATACTCGTTTATGAGGCCATGGCAATAAATACAAGTTTTGGATTACACACAGCTTATATTTTTTGTCTCCTTTAGATTATAGGTGTAGTCATTGTAATAAACGTTTTGGGTTTTGTTGCACTCTGCACAATAAAGGTAAAAAGCTCTAAAAGGAATGTCCAATATTGAGGCAGTGAGAGCAAGAGACTAAAAAGGAGGAAGGAGGACGAGCAGTTCTCAGCCGCATGGACCTCAATTAAATGAATTTCTGGCTGCCTTACAATGTGCTGGCATGGAACATCCTTACTTCTTGTCTTTTGTCAACTGTGAAAATGACTAAGCTGAAAGAAAAGTTCCCCAGGAGGCATTGTGGTGTCTGTTTTAAAGTGGACGACCTTCTCTACTAGCCCTGGCTGTGCTCATAGCAGGATTAGGGAGGCCCACCAGGCTTTGAGCATGGAGTTTATAGAAGTGAAATAGATTGCCTGATAAATTCTTTGTTTGATCTGTATAAGCAGAAAAGTCTAGGTCAAGTGAACAAAAGTCTAACAGGAATCATAAAACCAGAGTCAAAGTCACTCAAGTAGTATGAGACCTGAGTCAATTTATAGACCCAGAAGCATTTGAATGAAGGAGAGGCCAGACCTCCTTGAGGACCCTGGTCTGCTGCCAACAATTTATACTGTTAATCCTTTCCCTTCCCTTCCCCAAGGAACCCCTAGCCTTTTACCAGAGTAACTGTGTGTTGGAAAAAGGAAATGATCAGTTATTTTTGATAACTGCTAGATATAGGCTCTGAACTGACAATGGTACCAGGAGACCCAAAATGTCAGTGGGATATGCCAGTCATAGTGGGAGTTTCAGTAGGTCAGGTGATCAGTAGAGTTCCATCTCACCATGGGTCCAGTGTTTCTAAACCTGTTTTTTTTTTTTTTCCCCCAGTTCTGAAATGCATAGTTAGAATAGATATATTCAGCAGCTGACAGAACTCCTGTACGGTTCCCTGAATGGTGCAGATTGGGCTATTATGTTGGCAAAGGCTAATTGGAAGCCAGTAGAACGGTCTCTGCATAGGAAAAGAGTAAACCAAAAGTAACACCATATTCCTGGAGGGCTTGCAGAGATTCAGTTCAGTTCAGTTCAGTTGCTCAGTCATGTCCGACTCTTTGGGACCCCATGGACTGCAGCATGCCAGGCCTCCCTGTACATCACCAACTCCCGGAGTTTACTGAAACTCATGTCCACTGAGTCAGTGATGCCAACCAACCATCTCATCCTCTGTCATCCCTTTCTCCTTCTGGCTTCAATCTTTCCCAGCATCAGAGTCTTTTCAAATGAGTCAGCTCTCCACATCAGGTGGCCAAAGTATTGGAGTTTCAAGTTTAACATCAGTCCTTCCAATGAACACTCAGGTCTCATCTCCTTTATGATGGACTGGTGGGATCTCCTTGAGTACAAGGGACTCTCAAGAGGCTTCTCCAAAACCACAGTTCAAAAGCATCAATTCTTCAGCACTCAGCTTTCTTTAGAGTCAAACTCTCACATCCATACATGACTGCTGGAAAATCCATAGCCTTGACTAGATGGACCTTTGTTGGCAAAGTAATGTCTCTGCTGTTCAATATGCTGTCTAGGTTGGTTATAACTTTCCCTCCAAGGAGTAACCGTCTTTTAATTTTAATGGCTGCAGTCACCATCTGCAGTGATTTTGGAGCCCCCCCAAAATAAAATTCTGCCACTGTTTCCATGTTTCCCCATCTATTTGCTGTGAAGTGATGGGACCAGATGCCATGATCTTAGTTTTCTAAATGTTGAGCTTTAAGCCAACTTTTTCACTCTCCTCTTTCACTTTCATCAAGAGGCTCTTTACTTCTTTTTCACTTTCTGCCATAAGGGTGGTGTCATCTGTGTATCTGAGGTTAGTGATATTTCTCCCAGCAATCTTGATTTCAGCTTGTACTTCATCCAGCCCAGTGTTTCTCATGATGTTCTCTGCATATAAGTTAAACAAGCAGAGTGACAATATACAGCCTTGACGTACTCCTTTTCCTATTTGGAACCAGTCTGTTGTTCCATGTCCTATTCTAACTGTTGCTTCCTGACCTGCACACATGTTTCTCAAGAGGCAGGTTAGGTGGTCTGGTATTCCCATCTCTTGAAGAATTTTCCACAGTTTGTTGTGATCCACACAGTCAAAGGCTTTGGCGTACTCAATAAAGCAAAAGTAGATGTTTTTCTTGAACTCTCTTGCTTTTTTGATGATCCAGCGGATGTTGGCAATTTGATCTCTCGTTCCTCTGCCTTTTCTAAAACCAGCTTGAACATGTGGAATTTCACAGTTCATGTATTGTTGAAGCCTGGCTTGGGCATTTCTTTACTAGCGTGTGAGGTGATTGTGCAGTAGTTTGAATGTTCTTTGGCATTGCCTTTCTTAGGGATTACAAAGATTAGTGCTATCAAAAAAAATTGAAGGATGGAAGGAATGGTGATTTCCACGACATCCCCCTTCAGCTCACCTGTTTGGTCTGTACAGAAGACAGATGGATCTTGAAGAATTACAATGGATTGTTGTAGACTGAACCAGTTAGTGACTTCAGTTGTAGTGACTTCAGTTGCAGCAACTATAACAGACGTGATATAATGGTTTGAGCCAGTGAACACACCCCTGATTACCTGGTATATAGCCCTTGAGCTAACAAATGCCCTTTTCTCCATTCCTGTCACTAAGGTCCAACAGTTTGTTTTCAGCTGGCAAAATCAACCATACGGCTTCACTGTCTTGTCTCAGGAACAAATCAACTCTCCACCCTATGTCATAATTTAGTTTGAAGGAATCTTGATCACTTTTTCTTATATGAGATATCACACTGGTCAATTCTACTGATGTTATTAGCCTGATTGGATCTTGTGAGCAAAAAATAGGAACTACTAGAGACTCATTGGGAAGATGTTTGAATTCTAGAGGGTTGGAAATAAATCTGAGAAAAATTAATTGACCTTCTAATTCAGTTAAATTTCTAGGACTCTAGAAGCATGGGTCATGCTGTGATATCTTTTCTAAGATAAAGAATAAGCGGTTGCATCTGACCTCTACTACAACTAAGAGAGAGACCCATACCTAGTAGGCCTCTTTGGATTTTGGAGACATTTTTTTTTTTTAATATGGGTATGATACTCCATGCTGTTTATAGAATGTCTCAAAAAACCGAGTGTATCCTAGAAAAGGAAAAGGTTCTAAAACAAGTTCAGGCTGTGGTACAAGCTGACCTTACACTTGGGCGCCTGTGTTGATAGCAAAGACCAACACTGAGTCCCCAGTAAAGCACCATTTACTGGAGTGATCAGCCATCTACCTGGTGGTTGGTTGATTACATTGGATAGCTTTCATCATGGAAGTGGCAGCGTTTTTTCCTACTGGAATAGATAGATACTGTGGATATCAATATGCCTTTCCTGAATGTAATGTGTCGACCCAGCCTACTATCCAGGGACTTACAAAATCCTTTACACACTGTCGAGAAGGAGAAGGAAATGGCAACCCACTCCAGTACTCTTGCCTGGAGAATTCCATGGACAGAGGGGCCTGGCTGGCTACAGTCCATGGGGTCACAAAGAGTCGAACATGACTGAGCAACTTCACTTCACTTCACTTCACTTACACACTGTCGTGGTGTTGCATACAACATTGCTTTTTATGTAGGAACTCACTTCAGAGCAAAGGAACTGTGGCAGTTGGCTCATGGATTTCACTGGTTTTGCTGTGCTTCCCTGAAGCAACTGGCTTCATAGAACAGTGGAAAAACCATTTGAGGACTCATTACAGTGCTCGGTCTTGCTGTTCTTCAGTCATTCAGTTGTGTTTGACTCTTCATGACCCCATGGACTGCAGCATGCCAGGCTTCCCTGTCCTTCACCATCTCCTGGAGATTGCTGAAACTCATGTCCATTGAGTCAGTGATGCCATCCAACTATTTCATCATCTGCTGCCCCCTTTTCCTCCTGCCTTCAATTTTCCCCAGTATCAGGGTCTTTTCCAGTGAGTCAGCTCTTTGCATCAGGTAGCCAAAGTATTGAGCTTCAGCTTCAGCATCAGTCCCTCCAATCAATATTCAGGACTGATTTCCTTTAGGATGGACTGGTTGGATCTCCTTGCAGTCCAAGGGACCCTCAAGAGTCTTCTCCCACACTACAGTTTGAAAGCATTAATTCTTCAGTTCTCAGTCTTCTTTATGGTCCATTTCTCACATCCATACATGCCTACTTGAAAAACCATAGATTTGGCTACATGGATCTTTGTCAGTAAAGTGATGTCTCTGCTTTTTAGTACAATTTGTAGGTTTGTCGTAGTTTTCCTTCCAATGAGCGAGCATCTTTTAATTCCAGACCCATATCTCATGTGTCTCCTGTATTACAGGTGAATTGAAGCCCGTTGTGGTTGTAGAGTACATAAATTTGGCCAAAAAAAAAAAAAAAATGCTGTCAAAGGAGAAGTTAAAGATGCCTCTGAGTCTGTCAACTTTGTAGACTGCAAAAATCATGGTGTCATGAGTGGAAGCAGAGAGTTCAAAAATGTAATTTGTTCAAGAAGGTAGAGATAATGGATTTTGTTTTAAGATCCAGTTGAATATATATCAAAGGCGAAGTACATTTAGAAGTTAGATTTTGGAATTGGACCATGGGAGAGAGTTTGAAAATTAAGATAAACATTTGGAAACCCTCTATTAAATGTAATAATTATATATATATATATATATATTTTTAAGACTGTGTACCATCCAGAAGACGAGAAATGAAAGGAGAATGAGAAAAAGAAACAAAAGACTAAGAAATTCTCTAGAAAGAAATGTTATGCTTAGGGAGGGAGAAGAGGAAGAGAAATAGGAGGAGAAGCAGGAATGGAAGGAGAAAAAGGAGGTCTTTTTCATATGATAATTTAAACCTGAGATTGAAAAGTTCCCCTCAGTGCTTAACTAATTATCACTAGTTAAGCATTTTATGGAAAAATTAAATTTCTAGGCTTTTCAGAAAAGTCAGGATACTTTCACTGAAGAGAATCTGACTGAAAGCTTTAATTCATAAAAGATGTCTTTATGTTGTATCCAAATCCATCTATTCCTAATTTCAAAGCACCAGCTTTAATCTGTTAGTTCTTCCATCTGAGTAAACACTCATACAATGTAAATCTATTCTCCCTAATTTCCTTACAAATATTTAAGGCAGTTTTTTCTTTTTTTGCTGTTTTTGGTTTTAACTTCATCTGCTCTTTCAGCACATGTGTTTATCATTCTTTGTATGGCTTTGCTTCCAGTTCATGCAGAGAATGTACTTAGCTCTCTGAAGTTCTGTCATTATTACTCTCACTGTGATAGTGGAAACCAGACATGTTCCAGAAAGTGCTGGGTTATAATCAGTATTTTTTCCTTTCTGCCTGACCATTATCTATTTCCTCTTTCTAGCAACAGAATTTTCCTGGGGAGATCCTCTTCTCCCCTAAAATTATTATATATGATCTAGAGGTACTTATACCAACTCCTGTCACCCAGGAGCTTGTTTGACATTGTTACAACCAGACATCAAATCATCTGGCAGTAGTCATTCATCCGAGAGGCACTTGATCTAGGCTGATCAAATGCAGATCAATCCTGAAGCTCTTTGGAAATGTCTGAGAGGAGCGAGGACAGAGATGAATTCCATGAATTTGGAGCTGTGTTGATTTAAATCTCAGTTGCTGGGAGGAAAACCATGTGGAGAAAGTCTGCCTGAAAATGAAACCAACACAAAGGACAGCAGAGTCAAAGGAGACTAGTTAATGATGACATGTTTTGAGCCTTTGAGGCTCAAGAGGGCATGGAGGCAGCTTAGCTGTGGGAAATCATATTTTCCCTGTTTCTACCTAAGCCAATTTTGGTTGAATTTCTTTAGTCCTAATTTAAACAAGAGTTAGTGGAATCAGCATGGGGTAATGAGTGCTTGAGGCATAGAGCTGGAGTTCTGCTTCTAATCCTAAAAGTTTCAGGATGGTAAACTTCCAGTGAAGTTCGTTAATGTTGCTTTCCATCTACTCAGTAGACTACTGTTACTCATAGTCCGGCAGGCACCAACCCCCTTTCCTGGGAGGTCATTAGACGTGCAAAACCTTAGCCCTCCCTCTCGCTACACCTACTGAATCAGAATCTGCATTTTGAGCAGAGATGCATCAATGTGTATGCACATTGCCATTATTTGAGAAGCATCTTTGTTAGCGCTTGCCTGGCATGCTTGCACTCTGGGGCCTTCACACTGTCCATTCATTCCACCTAGAATAATTTTCTCACAGATTCTTGCATGTTAAGCCTCTTACAAATCTTTCTCAAATTTCGCCTTTTCAATGAAAGTTATTTTTTCTGCCTCTCTATGTGAAAAATGTGAACGCCTTAAAACAAAGAGTTTTTGGGTGTTCTCTTTTGTGACATATCAAATTCAGGTGCCTGGTACATAGTGTGTAGTAGATATTTGTTGAATGAATTGATCAAATTCTAATACTTACACCAGAAAAGCCACCAAGATTGGTGCCTACCTCTCAGGCATCATCTTCTCTTACTCTCCCCCCTTTTCATTCTGGTCCAGAATACACTGTTTTCTTCTTTCTTCTTTGAGGAGGAGCTTCCCTGGTAGCTTAGGTGGTAAAGAATCCACCTGCAATATAGGGGACCTGGGTTCGATCCCTGGGTTGGGAAAAATCCCATGGAGGAGAAAAGGGCGACCCAGTCCAGTATTTTTGACTGGAAAATCCCATGGACAGAGGAGCATGGTAGGCTACAGTCTATGGCGTTTGCAAAGAGCTGGACATGACTGAGTGACCTTCACTGTTTTTTCTTCTTTATTATACCAAGTTAGTTCTGTTCAGGCATTTGTGCTTGCTCTTTCCTACTCCTTGCACATTCTTTACCCAGACCTTCACATATGTTCCCTCATGCAAATCACAGATCAAATTTCATCTCTTCGGAAATGTCTTCTCTGATAGACTCCAATTAAAGATACCATCTCTCCACATTACCACTCCTCTCTATAATAGTACTATGTGATATGGAGTCACTATTGTAATAATTTTTGTTTTTTGTCTTCTAAAAGCTTTATTGAGATATACTCCACATATCATAAATGCTGCTAAGTCATTTCAGTCGTGTCTGACTCTGTGCGACCCCGTAGACGGGAGCCCACCAGGCTCCCCCATCCCTGGGATTCTCCAGGCAAGAACACTGGAGTGGGTTGCCATTTCCTTCTCCAATGCATGAAAGTGAAAAGAGAAAGTGAAGTCGCTCAGTCGTGTCCGACCCTCAGTGACCTCATGGACTGCAGCCTTCCAGGCTCCTCCATCCATGGGATTTTCCAGGCAAGAGTACTGGAGTGGGGTGCCATTGCCTTCTCCGTTATCATTAATGCATCCCTTTAAACAAAATGTGAAATTTGGTGGTTGTTAGTGTATTCACAGACCTGTGCAATAACACCATTAATTTTAGAATGTTGTCATTACTCTTACGAAAAACCTGTACTCATTGGCAGTACCTCTCTATTTTCCTCTTGCCCCAGCTTCTGGCATGCATTAATCTACTTTCTGTCTATATCAGTTGGCTTGTTATGGACATTTTTTTAAAAAGAAATCATGCAATATGTGACCTTTTGTGACTGGATTTTTAAATTTGCCATGACATTTTCAAAGTTCATCCATGTTGTGGCATATATCAGTGCCTCTGTTGTCTTTATGGACAATAATATTACATTATATGCTTTTTACGTTTTGTGTACATTTTGTGTATCCATTTATCGGTTGGTCAGAATATAGGTTGTGTGTACTTTTTTACTTTTAAAACTAATACTGCTATGAACATTCTTATGTGACCATTATGTGACCATAGATTTTTAATTCTTGTGGGTATTTACATAGGAATAAAATTGCTGGGAACTGTGGTGTTGGAGAAGACTCTTGAGAGTCCCTTGGATTGTAAGGAGATCCAACCAGGCCATCCTAAAGGAGATGAGTCCTGGGTGTTCATTGGAGGGACTGATGTTGAAGCTGAAACTCCAATACTTTGGCCACCTGATGCGGAGAACTGACTCATTTGAAAAGACCCTGGTGCTGCAAAAGATTGAAGGCAGGAGGAGAAGGGGACAACAGAGGATCAGATGTTTGGATGGCATCACTGACACAATGGACGTGAGTTTGGGTGAACTCTGGGAGTTGGTGATGGACAGGGAGGCCTGGTGTGCTGCAGTTCATGGGGTCGCAAAGAGTTGGACACAACTGAGCAACTGAACTGAACTGAACTGAAAATTGCTGGAAGATATGGCAACTCTTAACAGTTTGAGAAACTATAAGACTATTTACCAAATTCTACAGACAATGTAGGAGAGTCTGATTTCTCCATATTACCAATTCAGTTCAGTTTAGTTCAGTTGCTCAGGTGTGTCCAACTCTTCAAGTGGCCAAAGTATTGGAATTACAGCTTCAGCATTAGTCCTTCCAGTGAATATTCAGGACTGATTTCCTGTAGGGTTGACTGGTTGGATCTCCTTGCAGTCCAAGGGACTCTCGAGAGTCTTCTCCAACACCACAGTTCAAAAGCATCAATTCTTCAGTGCTCAGTTTTCTTTATAGTCCAACACTCACAGCCATACATGACTACTGGAAAAACCATAGCTTTGACTAGACGGATCATTGTTAAGTAATGTCTCTACTTTTTTTAATATGCTGTCTAGGTTGATCACAGCTTTTCTTCCAAGTAGTAAGTGTCTTTTAATTCCATGGCTGCAGTCATCATCTGCACTTATTTTGGAGCCTAAGAAAATAAAGTCTCTCACTATTTCCATTTTTTCCCCTTCTATTTGCCATGAAGTGATGGGATCGGATGCCATGATATTATGGATAATACTTACTATTCTCTTCTTAATTTTAGCCTTCCTAATGTGGATGAAATGCTGTCATTGTAGTTTTCATTTTCCTCATGTCTAGTGTTGTTTACCAACTTTTCATGTGGTTATTGGCCATTTTCATGTCTTCTTTGGAGAAATGGCTATTCAAATTTTTTAATTTTTCAGTTGGATTACTTGTATTGTTGAGTTCTAAAAATGCTAATGTATTCTGATCAGATACTTGATTTGAAGATATTTTTCTTATTATGTACATTGTATTTCAAGTTCTTTGTGGTGTCTTTTGAAACACATAGGTTTTTACTTTATTTTTAATTAAAAAAAAAAAAATTGGCCACACTGTGTGCCATGTGGAATCTTAGTTCCTGGACCAGGGATTGAAACGTATCTCTTGCAGGGTCCTAATCACTGGACCACCAAGGAATACATTTTTAAATTTGTGGAAATCCAAAATTCGTGAACAGCAGAGTCTGGTAGGCTATGGTCCATTGGGTTGCAAAGAATTGGACACGACTGAGCAACTAACAATTTCAAGTATTTATTTTCTGCCATTTAAATTTTTTATGTCACATCTAAAAGCACTGTTTATCCCTATGTTTTCTTCTAGGGATTTTATAACTTCAGTTCCAACAATTAAGTCTATGATTCATTTTAACTTAATATTTCTATATACTGTAATTTAGGGATCAGACTTCATTGTTTTACATATGAATATTCAATTGTTGCCAGTATCATTTGTTGAAGAGAATATTGTTTCCTATTGGTTTTTCTTTTATCTTAATTAAAAGTTAATTGATCATAAATGTAAAGATTTATTTATGGACTCTCAGTTCTATTCCGTTGATCCTATATGTCTTTTTTTTTTCATATTGTCATATTATTGTACCATGTAGTGTGTTTGAAATTGCAATACAATAATGCTACAACTTTATTCCTGTTCTTAAAGATTTTTTGATTATTCTGGATCTTTGCATTTGCATAAAATTGTAGCATAAGCAAAACTCTACAATAATAGAGTTTTGCCAAGAAAACACACTGGTCATAGCAAACACCCTCTTCCAACAACACAAGAGAAGACTCCACACATGGACATGGCCAGATGGTCAACACTGAAATCAGATTGATTATATTCTTTACAGCCAAAGATGGAGAAGCTCTATACAGTCAGGAAAAACAAGACTGGGAGCTGATGTGGCTCGGATCATGAACTCCTTATTGCCAAATTCACTGTTAAATTGAAGAAAGTAGGGAAAACCACTAGACCATTCGGTTATGACCTAAATCAAATACCTCATGATTATGCAGTGGAAGTGAAAAATAGATTTAAGGGACAAGATCTGATAGATAGAGTGCCTGATGAACTATGTCGGAGGTTCATGACATTTTACAGGAGTCAGGGATCAAGACCATCCCCAAGAAAAATAAATGCAAAAAAGCACAATGGCTGTTTGAGGAGGCCTTACACATAACTGTGAAAAGAAGATAAGCAAAAAGCAAAAGAGAAAAGGAAAGATATACTCATTTGAATGCAGAGTTCCAAAGAAAAGCAAGGAGATTTAAGAAAGCCTTCCTCAGTAATTAGTGCAAAGAAATAGAAGAAAACAATAGAATGGGAAAGATGAGAGATCTCTTCAAGAAAATTACAGATACTGAGGGAACTTTCATGGAAAGATGGGCTCAATAAAGGACAGAAATGGTACGGACCTAACAGAAGCAGAATATATTAAGAAGAAGTGGCAAGAATACATGGAAAAACTATTCAAAAAAGATCCTCATGACCCAAATAATCATGATGGTATGATTACTCACCTAGAGCCAGACATCCTGGAATGTGAAGTCAATTGGGCCTCAGTTAGGAATCATCACTATAAACAAAGCTAGTGGAGGTGATGACATTCCAGTTGAGTTATTTAAAATCCTAAAAGATGATGCTGTGAAAGTGTTGAACTCAATATGCCAGCAAATTTGGAAAACTGCAGTGGCCACAGGGCTATAAAAGGTCAGTTTACATTCCAATCCCAAAGAAAGGCATTGCCACAGAATGCACAAACTACTGCACAATTGTACCCATCTCACATGCTAGTAAAGTAATGCTCAAAATTCTCCAAGCCAGGCTTCAGCAATATGCGAACCATGCACTTCCAGATGCTCAAACTGGTTTTAGAAAAGGTAGAGGAAATTGTCAACATCCGTTGTATCATCAAAAAAGCAAGAGAGTTCCTGAAAAACATCTATTTCTGCTTTATTGACTATGCCAAAGCCTTTGACTGTGTGGATCACAGTAAACTGTGGAAAGTTCTGAAAGAGATAGGAATACCAGACCACTTGAGCTGCCTCTTAAGAAACATGTATGCAGGTCAGGAAGCAACAGTTAGGACTGGACATGAAACAACGGACTGGTTCCAAATAGGAAAAGGAGTTCATCAAGGCTGTATATTGTCACCCTGCTTATTTAACTTATATGCAGAGTACATCATGAGAAACACTTGGCTGGATGAAGCACAAGCTGGAATCAAGATTGCCAGGAGAAATATCAATAACCTCAGATATGCAGATGACAACAGCTTTATGGTAGAAAGTGAAGAAGAACTAAATAGCCTGTTGATGAAAGTGAAAGAGGAGAGTGAAAAAATTGGCTTAAAGCTCAACATTCAGAAAACGAAGATCATGGCATCTGGTCCCATCACTTTATGGCAAATAGATGGGGAGACAGTGGAAACAGTAGCTGACTTTATTTTGGGGGGTTCCAAAATCACTGCAGATGGTGACTGCAGCCCTGAAATTAAAAGACGGCTACTCCTTGGAAGAAAGTTAAGACCAACCCAGAGAGCATAAATAAAAAGCAGAGACATTACTTTGCCAACAAAGGTCCGTCTAGTCAAGGCTATGGTTTTTCCAGTGGTCATGTATGGATGTGAGAGTTGGACTGTAAAGAAAGCTGTACACCAAAGAATTGATGCTTTTGAACTGTGGTGTTGGAGAAGACTCTTGAGAGTCCCTTGGACTGCAAGGAGATCCAACCAGTCAACCCTAAAGGAAATCAGTCCTAAATATTCATTGGAAGGACTGATTCTGAAGCTAAAACTCCAATACTTTGGCCACCTGATGCGAAGAGCTGACTCATTTAAAAAAAACCTGATGCTGGGAAAGACTGAAGTTGAGAGGAGAAGGGGATGATAGAGGATAGAGGTTGGATGGCATTACTAACTTAATGGGCCAGTATTTGAGTAAACTCTGGGAGTTGGTGATGGACAGGAAGGCCTGGAGTGGTGCAATCCTTTTGATCGCAAATAGTTGGACACAACTGAGTGACTGAACTGAACTGTAGCATTAGCTTGTCAACTTATACACACACACACACACACACACACAATGCAGCTAAAATTTTCATAGGGATTATGTTGAATCTATAGATCAATTTGTGATTATAGTCATTTAGTATACTAAAATTTTCAGTCCATGAACATGGGATTTGTTTCCATTCATTTAGTCTTTCTTTAATTTCCTTAATTTTGAAAGATTTTGTGTACAAATTTTTGGCTTCTTAATATATTGCTATATATATGCATATTTTCTTATTGCCACTATCATAAATTGTGTAGTTTTCTTAATATCAGTTTTTGAATATTCATTGCTTGTGTAGAAATACAGGAGATATTTGTGTATGGATATTGTTTCCTAAAATTTTGATATACTCACCAATTGGTTTTTATAGATAATTGTGCACATATATTCCATTGTGTTTTGAGAACATACTTTGTGATTATTTCTGTTGACGATTTGTTTCATGTAGTATATTACTTTTCTTTTCCTGTGTTTAGTCGTCTCTATCTTATCCTTAGAACAGTTTTGTGGTGAGGCATTTAAGTATATTTCTCATTGAATTTTTCCTACATAGAGCTCATTGAGCTTGCTGCTGCTAAGTTGCATCAGTCATGTCCAACTCTGTGCGATCCCACAGACGGTAGCCCACCAGGCTTCTCTGTCCCTGGGATTTTCCAGGCAAGAATACTGGAGTGGGTTGCCATTTCCTTGTCTGAGCTTGTTAAATGGATAGCTAAATGGTATTCATTAAAATTGGGAAGTTTTTAGCTACTATTTCTTCAAATACCTTTTCTGTTCGCCTCCTCCTTCTGGAAAGTCCATTGTGATCATAGTGGTCCACTATATTATGTACCATATCACTGAAAGTCTCTGTTCATTTCTCTTCTTTTTCGGGGAGATGGGGACATGGTTTCTATTCCTCAGGCTGAATAATGGCAGTTGACTCTTCTTCAGGTTTACTGATTCATTCTTCAGCCAGCTAATAACAGCTTTTGCAACTCTTAAAATTTTCATTTCCGTTGCTTTATTTTTACTCTTGTATTTTCATTTGTCTGTCTTTTATTGATATACCCTAAGTAATTATTTTACTTTGTTTTAATTGTTTAGATATGACTTCCATTAAGTCTTTGAACGTATTTGTTTTTCTGTGTATTATCCAATGCTTTCCTACTTCTTTATAATTATAATATTTTAAAATAATTTAAATTAAAATAATGTGGCAACCCTAGAAAGAAAATTCTGCCCACTTCCCAGAATTTATTATTGTTATTTGTTATTGTTACTTTTTGTTGTTGCTGCTCCTGTTATTTAGTGATTTTCCAGGTCTGATTTTTTAAAGTCTTATTCTTTATCATGTGTGACTTTTGAAGTCTGCTCAATTAGCCAAGTGATCTGTTAATGATTGGGCAGAGATTTTTCTTAAATGCATTGAACCAATAATTCTTTGAAAATTTTCCAAGACACTCTATGTGTCTGTTGAAGCACAATTTTAATGTTTTACGAAACAATGGCTGTGCAGTAGCTTTAACTTCCTGCTTATTGTCAACCTGAGGTAAGAGATTAAATCTTATCAGATCTCTCCTAGGTATGGTAAGCCTGTGGATATGTGTGTGGCCTTCTGGATTCCCAGGGACAAGTTGAAACTTTCAGAAATTCCTATAGACAACTCATTCACAAGTTTTTCATTTTCAATTTTTTGGCCAGCTGATTGTTAACCACAACTAGTATCTTCACCTCAGGAAGATGTGGTATTATACAATTGCTACTAACTGTTTGCATCAAACATTCTGGAAATATGGTTGCTTGTTTACCTTGAGCTCTGAGTTAAATCAAGCAGAGGCAAACTCTGATTTTCCAGGGAGTTGCCAGAGAGGTTGTGAAGTGAAGTGAAGTGAAGTGAAGTGAAGTGAAGTCGCTCAGTCGTGTCTGACTCTTTTCCACCCCATGGACTGTAGCCTACCAGGCTCCTCTGTTCATGGGATTTTCCAGGCAATAGTACTGCATTGGATTGCCATTTCCTTCTCCAGGGGATCTTCCCAACACAGGGCTTGAACCCAGGTCTCCTGCATTGTAAACAGATGCTTTACCGTCTGAGCCACCAGGGTGGTTAAGTTTTTTCTGAGGTTTTTCTGAGGTTGGGATCAAACATGTGCTGACCTCCTTGTTGTAGTCTGTTATAGTTTTTATGGGTTTCATGTAGATGTTGCTTATTTTCTTGGTTACTTCAGAGCTGGGGAGAAGGGGATAATAATATTTCAAGTGAAAACATCACAAAGTTTATTGATCCTACTGAAATTCAGCTGTTTTCCTTGAATAAACACTCATCTGATTGTTGCAAATTTTAGTTAATTTACAGAGTTATAAAAAAATTGTTTTCAACATTTTTTCACTTCCATGTTTTTGTAGAGGAGTGGATATTTGCAGTTCTTTCCTCTACCATTCCCTGTCTATTTAAATTTATATTTAAAGTAAGTATAATTAAAATTTCAGTTCCTGTGTCATCAGTTTAGTTCAGTCGCTCAGTTGTGTCTGACTCTTGCAACCCCATCCACTGCAGAACGCGAGACCTCCTTGTCCATCACCAACTCCCGGAGTTTACTCAAACTCATGCCCACTGAGTTGGTGATGCCATCCAACCATCTCCTCCTCTGCCATCCCCTTCTCCTCCTGCCTTCAATCTTTCCCAGCATCAGGTTCTTTTCAAATGAGTCAGCTCTTTGCATCAGGTGGAAAAATACTAGAGTTTCAGCTTCCACATTAGTCCTTCCAAAGAATATTGAGGACTGACTTCCTTTAGGATGGACTGGTTAATCTCCTTGCAGTCCAAGGGACTCTCAAGAGTCTTATCCAACACCACAGTTCAAAAGCATCAGTTCTTTGGTACTCGGCTTTCTTTATAGTCCAACTCTCACATCCATACATGACTACTGGAAAAATCATAGCTTTGACTAGATGGACCTTTTTGGCCAAAGTCATGTCTCTGCTTTTTAATATGCTGTCTAGGTTGGTCATAACTTTCCTTCCAAGGAGTAACCATCTTCTAATTTCATGGCTGCAGTCACCATCTACAGTGAGTTTGGAGCCCCAAAAATAAAGTCAGCCACTGTTTCCACTGTTTCCCCATCTATTTGCCATGAAGTGATGGGACTGGATGCATGTGAGTCATGTCATACTGAATGCTTTTAAACTATCCAACAGTTACATAAGACTGTTGGTTATCTTATTGGACAGTGAAGATATAGATCATTTTTTATTACCACAGAACCTTTTATTGGAGCTGTTTGTTGTGCATTGAGTGATTGTTTGTATAGTAAATAGTAGTTACTTATCCTTTCAGAGTAGTTACTTATTATCCTGATCTGCCAGGTCTACTAATATTTGGGTTTCTCACTTCACTGGTCAGGGCAACCACACAACTAACTCTTAAGTTGTTTCCGAGGAGCTATAGCGATAGAATGGAATAAAAAATTGCTTTGTTGAGTAACCTGACTATTGTAGTCTCAAAAGAAAAGTCCATGGAAACCTGATTTTTAAAAGACCTTGAAGTCAAAAATTAAGAGTTCAGGCTTGGCATTTTCATTTGCAAATTCAAAATAATAGGATAATAGGTAATCATTAATGGTCAGCTATTGTGTTATGTTCAAAGAGAATCTCATGCTACATTAAAGCTTTATAGAATATTCCAGGATTCACAGATATTTTCTTTGTGCATGGGAAGGGTAAATGGTGTGATATTTGATACATGTTAGTTATATTCAAAGTCTGATATACACGGTTGGGAGAAATCACAGGGTTCTCCTAAATTTTCAAAGGCTTTTGATATGAATCATCTCATTTTATCTTCATAGCAACTTTAATACTGGTTGTATTTTCACATTGACAGAGAGGTTAATTAGCTAGCCCATAAATGTAGAATTACATATGGGGAGGTTGTTTTGTAGCATATGTTTGCTAGCTTCCAGACTTTTAAATATAAAATACAGCACCTTGCATAATGTAGCTGAGAACAATATGTCATAATTCCTTGATTCTAGGTTGACATATACTCAAATACCTGTCATTATTCTAATAACAATTTATATCAAGTTCGCTATTATTTAGAAATGTATAGTCCTTGTCCACATCACTTGGAAGACACATCCAGATTTCAGACACAGTAAATACAAAAGAAATGTGAAAACACAAACTAAAATGCTTGCAATTTTCAAAGTCAAGGAGACGACTAAGAAGCAAATGTTGTTTTACTTTTTTCTGATCACGATGAAAATTATTGTATTCATGTTATGCCAATTGAATTATCTGGGAAGCAGATGGAAATATTTTTTAGGAGTTCAAAACTTTTGTTGGTTAGTAACACCTATGAAAGGAGGACAATTAGGCAGGAAGAGTTATGCTATTTCATAGATATGATGAAGTGTCTGCAGCCCATCAGGGAGATCTAGAACAGGAATTATCTGTTAGTCTTGCTTTGGGTAGAAATGACCAGGCCTTTGTGGTACTGCCTTTCTCAGTCACGAGCCGGGGGTCATCCTTGAAAGAGTATCAGTCAGTTCAGTTCAGTTCAGTCACCCGGTCCTGTCCGAACTGGGAACCCATGAATTGCAGCACGCCAGGCCTCCCTGTCCATCACCAACTCCAGGAGTTCACTCAAACCCACGTCCATCAAGTCGGTGATGCCATCCAGCCATCTCATCCTGTGTCATCCCCTTCTCCTCCTGCCCCGAATCCCTCCCAGCATCAGAGTCTTTTCCAATGAGTCAACTCTTCGCATCAGGTGGCCAAAGTACTGGAGCTTCAGCTTTAGCATCATTCCCTCCAAAGACCACCCAGGGCTGATCTCCTTCAGAATGGACTGGTTGGATCTCCTTGCAGTCCAAGGGACTCTCAGGAGTCTTCTCCAACACCACAGTTCAAAAGCATCAATTCTTCAGCACTCAGATTTCTTCACAGTCCAACTCACACATCCATACATGACTATTGGAAAAACCATAGCCTTGACTAGATGAACCTTTGCTGACAAAGTAACATCTCTGCTTTTAAATATGCTATCTAGATTGGTCATAAATTTTCTTTATAGCATTAGCTAAAAAAAAAAAAAAATGAGGCCACCCATGAAGAAGCAAACAGCTAGAAGCTGCCTGATAGCCACACCCCTGGAAACTGGACAGTGAAAGAGGAGCTTGAAGGAGGACCTGAGTGATGCATCTGCATGTCTGCCACACACATCTATCACAAAGTTAGAATTGTTAAGCACACAGAAATCATCATGCTGTGGAATTTTTATATTCTGTATAATTATAAATATCCAAGAAAGTCATCACAATGTGTACTTCTGTTGTTACAAATAAAAATGATCAGCCTCTGGTAGGAGTTTCTTATAAACTCAAAATTAAATAAATAGATGTTTATGTATTTATAACCTGATGTTAATTACTTACATGTCTGAATCTTCTCAACTTTAGTCAGAGAATTTAATTTATATTTAGTAAGCCATATTCCCTAATAAAAACTGAAGACAAAATAGCAGACATTAACATATTTCAATACATCTAAGCCATTACTATTTGTAAGATGCAGCATTGTGTGCTACTAAAGAAAGCATTCAGTTAAGCAATGATGCAGTTGTATTTCATGACATCCATCATGAGATGTAATAAGATTTTAGAGATGTCAAAATGTGAAAAAAATGTATGATACAGAATCATAGAAATGTGATTCTTATATTTCCATTGGTGACTTCGTCTCCTAGAGAAGCCAGTAATCATTCATTTTTCTGCCTAGAAAAAACTCATTTATGTATTGGAGAGTCTGGCTTATTATATACATTTCAGAACTGCAGACTCTTCTCTTATCCTCCTATTACAGTTTCCCTGGCCCTTTTCTTATTTTCCTGCCTCTAATTTTGTGGTTAAATCCTCTGTTATTAGC
This sequence comes from Bison bison bison, assembly GCF_000754665.1. Classification (NCBI taxonomy): domain Eukaryota; kingdom Metazoa; phylum Chordata; class Mammalia; order Artiodactyla; family Bovidae; genus Bison; species Bison bison. The sequence continues at coordinate 11,158,850 of NW_011495080.1, read as the reverse complement.
ATAAGCTAACATCTCAGTAACTGTTGTTGTTTGGTTGCTAAGTCATGTCCAACTCTGCAATCCTATGAATTGTGGCATGCCAGGGTCCTCTGTCCTCTACCAACTCCCAGAGTTTGCTCAAATTCATGTCCATTGAGTCAGTGATGCTCTCTAATCATCTCATCATCCCCTGCTGCCCTCTTCTCCTTTTGCCATCAGTCTTTTCCAGCATCAGGGTCTTTTCCAGTGAGTCAACTCTTCATGTCAGGTGGCCAAAGTATTGAAGCTTCAGCTCCCAGTGAATATTCAGAGTTGATTTCCTTTAGGATTGACTGGTTTGATGTCCTTGCAGTCAAGGAACTCTTAAGAGTATTCTCTAGCACCACAATTTGAAAGCATCTATTCTTCAGTTCTCAACCTTCTTTGCGGTCCAAGTCTCACATCTGTACTTGACTACTGGAAAAACCATAGCTTTCAGTATTTAGACCTTTGTCGGCAAGGTAATGTCTCTTCATTTTAATAACTTTATAGATAAAGATTTACTTTTCACTCACTCATAAGTATCTATGGCATGAGTAGGCCTATGTGTTCAACATAAGTCTTTTAAGGACACAGATAGTTAGAGATGCTGCCATCTTGGAATGGATTTATGTTGCATCCAGAGACAGATTTTCTCTTCTGTCTCGGCCAAGAAGACAAATATTAACTTCAATTTAATTCTGATTCTTAAAACTATCACATGGATGCACCTAACAGCAAAGGGTCTAGGCATCATACTTTTTTGTCTGTCAAGTAAGGGAAGAAGAATTGAAAGAGGTATATTGCAACCTCCACCATAATTAGTCACATCACTGTAACTCCTTTCCATCTCATTATAATTATTGAATAGTGTCTTTCAGAGGCTTCATGCCTCAGAAGATATGGATGACATAGATTCCACACAGCTGTCCTCTTCTCAAAACGCATGGCTGATTCATCCATTTGAAGCACAACACTGAAATCTGCTCTCACATTGTTTTGTTCACTTTTAGTTTGTGGTAAAGTTCCTATTCTTTCATAACTATCTCACTTGTAGTTTCCTCAACTAATCTGGAAAGGACAAAAAGTATACACACACACACACACACACATACAAATATATATAAATTGTTTACAAATAATAATATTAATAGATGTCAACTTCTCCATTACTAAAGTTATTGAAGTTAAAAAAAAAGACAATAGGTTGATATCTTTTCACAAAATAGTTAAAATACTTAAGTCCTTATCAATACTTTTGTCTTTATACATATTCTTATATTTTTGTCATATTCATAATTGTTAATACTACAGTTACTGACATTGCTCCCATATCTAATTTAATCTTTCCTAATAGTCTCCTTATTGACGCTGAATCTAGTGTACAATTACATTCTTATTTTAAGAAACAAAAACACTTAAACTCTTTTATGTCTCTATCCAAACTCAACTTGCTAATTAAAGTGGTTACATTTGGTTTTTGACCAAATCTTGAGTGTAATACTTCTATGATTCAGGTTGTTCAGTACAAATATACCATTTTGATTATACTGTGATATATTACAGAATCCTTCCTCTGCCATATTAAACAAATACTTAAAAATTGGCCATAATGGACTCACTACCTTATCACTAATTCTGTGACCCATACATTATGATTGTCTTGAAATGATATATATTCCACTGTTATTCCCAATGTTTTCTATTGTATCCCTCAATTTCTAAAATATAATTTTGTACCTCTCACTCTTGATGGGTTAGTGAACAGGAAAACTGGCAATATGTTAATCTAACCTTTCCACCATACTTATGCCTTAACCAGTGGACCGAATTCTATCTTACTTCATTATCTTTTGTGGCCTGGTTGACTGACTTTAAAAAAATGAGAACAAAAAATTAAATATAGACAAGTAAGTCTCTCTGAACTGGTAATAAAACTCCTATATTTCCTTTAGCAAAAATAAAAAAAGGTTTTATCAAATTGTGGCAAACAAATCATTTCAATTTGAGGATGAAGTGAAAATTTCATTTATCTTTTAACTTGTAAGCACCAAAACTGAAACTCCAGCCACTAAAGAAGACAAAAATAATTAGAAATATTAAATCTTCATTCATTTGCACTAACAGTCTTAAAATTAAAGCTTTTGAAAGTAATGGGACTTACATTTGAATGCTTTGCTTTCTGGTATTGGTGAATTGAAACATAATGAATTATGAGGCAAGGCATATTTACATAGTTTTAAATCCAGTTGCCAGAATTGAATGTTTTAGGAAAGCTACTTAATCTTTTTTTTTTTTTTTCCCTCCCCTACATTTCTATACCTTTTAATGTGTAGTAGAGAAAGATCTGCTTTAAAGAGTTTTTGTGAAGGTTATTTTGGATGTTTTTTTTTTAAAAAGTACAGACACAGTGGCACAAAATCAGTTTTAGAGAGATTCCTTTGTTTGCCTTTGCATTCTATCCCAAATCCTAGGGTTTGGAATTTATGCTTAAACTCTTAATCTTGTAACAACTCTATCTGTGGAACACTTTAGAGAAAGAGAAGACATGGGGTAGACCTTTGGATGTAGAGTAATGTAGATAAAAGTTGGCATAAGTCAAAAGAGGAATCATGTTGAAAAAGAAGTCTTACAAATTGAGCACCTATAAAAGGATGCAAAAGTTGAGATCTCATTATTTTTGAACTTTGCCAATTATTACTCAAGTTTGTTGGTATTTTAATAGAAATGTTCCTATATACAAATGGAATGATATATTCCTAAAACTATAAAATTTTGTCAAAATATACAAAACTTTTGAACTGTTAGGCAGAAATACCCATTCATGTAATTCATGAATTCTGCAGATCATCACTTAGAATTATTGTTGCATGTAAATCAAACAAATATTACAATGATGTATTAGAAGGTTGAGCAATATTATTTTAAGACTGTCAGTGATGTCATGGGGACTCCCAAAATAGCTTATTATTTTCCTTAGCAATTTATTTTATTGAAAATAGTGTTATTATACCATTGCTGCATGCTTACATTCTATATATCCATTTTATGAGCATTAGACAAGTGGCAAATCTTTTATTTCTCTAGTTATTGTGGTTGTTTATGAAGTGTCTCTTCAAGTTTCTACAATCCATGTATCTAGTGGGGTATAAAAATCAGATAGTAACCTGACCCATTTAAAACTTGTTGAATTGTGGTTTTTCTCAACCTGGAAATTAAGTTAAACACTTTAGAAATATTTTCGTTACACCAGATGAAATAAAATAGTCTAAGTAATTAACCAGGAAGAACATCAGTTGAAAAGCTCTCATTCTTCAGTGTCAAGTAACTGAAATATTTGCTTATTTAGAAACTATATTATATTTACAATGACATCATTTTATTGTGTTCAAAGAGGATTATAGCACAGTTTTTTGGGAGCATAGTTATTAATTTAGTTTGATAGACCAGAATTCAATTCCTTATTAAATGAATTGGAGCATACTGTTTAAATTATTTGAATATCTGTTTCTCATCTTTAAAACACAAATATTAAAAGGTTTTTTTTGTGGGAATCAAATTATATAATTTAAAGTGTATAATACACTGTTAGAACACATTTGGTAAGGGTTTGATAAGCATTCACTATTGATGCTTTATATTATCAAGTACTTTTTATTATCAGTTTAGTTTTTAACCCATTTAAAAGGCCACAATCCTGATCCTGAATTAGTTTTAAAAATGGCTTCTGTAAATGAGTAAAGGTGATGGTAATCATTCTAATAATTTCTTAAATTCCATATGTCCATTGACCTTAAATGAAACAGACTTACCTTTTCTGTTTGTTCATTTTTTTTACAAGTGGTAAACTTTATTAGATGTAGTAGTTCATGCCTTTATAGGACAGGATTTGAAAGGACTGTGTTCATCTTTATACAAATAAAGGGAAAATTCTCATTCATTTTGCTTTCTATTTGTTTATGGTGTTTTTTTGACCCCACAACCTTTTATTTCATGAGAAAAGAAGTTAAAAAACAGTGCATACTCCTTAGAATAATACTTAGAGGCCTATGACTTCCTGTTATGCAGTGCTAAACTTTAGGCCCCTCTTTATAGAAAGAGTCTCATTTTTCCTCCTTTGAAGTTCATTGGAAATTATCTCAGCTTTCCATCCAGAGAGGTACCTTAGATTCCTTAGCCTAGATGACTCTACCTGCCACTTCTATCTCTTGGCATTTAGGAGACCTGAAGCAGTAATGTCACTCTGTCCACTGGATCAGCTGACACTCAAGATAAGAAATGATTGTGATTAGGTGCTAAAAGTAATTAATTCGTCTTATGGTATTTAACTTCATGATAGGGAGGCAAGAACTCTGGCAGTCAGAATCTATTAGTTGTTACAGAATTTATTTTCTATAGTTATAAATTATCTTGACTCCTAATTCCAGATATTTTTGAAGTGTTGAAGTTATCTCAATGAATGCTATGCAGCTACAGTGTGATATTAATAAGTTTGTAAAACAATGTTTTTGAATGAACACATTAAATGTTAAATTTTGGAAGGCTATTAACAGGAAAATTCGTGATGTTCTATAACAAAAATGAGAAATGCATGAAAAAAAAGCGCTATGGAGTAATTTCCACACAGAGTAATATTATTTGTCAATATTACAAAACAGAATTTTCCTTGGAAAGAGATCTCTGCATCATCTTAATTATTTTGACAGTATTTTATTTTGTAAGTAATTATTATTACCCTTAGATTATTAACCATTTCCCACTGTGTAAGAATCAAAAAGAGAAAAGAGATCTTGTTTTTTGAAATATGTAGTGGAATAATGATATTTCTCAATTTCTATTTTATTCATCCAAGATGAAAAATGTCACTTATTACAGATAAATCTATTGAAAACTAAGAAAGAATGAGCTCATGGAGTCTATGATGGTTACTTTGAGAATAAAAAAGATACTTTCTTTCACAATGTTTAAAAAAGAAGAAATATTTGCCTAGAGGAAGGGCACTAGGGTAGATTATAAAAAGACAAGAAATTTTGAATCCTACAGCAAAATATCTGAAAAAGCTAACATAGTTTTTCAATCGAGAGCTATCTAGTAGTACTTATTACTACTAGAAAGAAAATTAAACGAAGAGCTGGATAGGTTTACTTAAAATTATTTCTTTTATGCTGTTCATTTATTTACAAATAATAGCTTATTTATATATATTAACTAACATAGTAATTTTGAACAAATGCAAGTTTTTAATCATTTCTTACATTTTGAGTTGTGTTGCCTTTTCATGAATCAGAAGATAGAATATACAAGTAAGTGAGCCAAGAAAAAAGTAATCCTGGAAGGATTTTCAAATGAGTACTACCATGATACCATATTCTAGAGTCCATATATATATATGTTTTATTTGCAGGCAAGAATAGAGACAAAGACATGGAGAACAAATATGTGAACACTGTGGGTGGGGAAAGGAGAGGATGAGACACGTTGGGAGGGTAGCATTGACATATATACACTATCGTGTGTAAAATGGATGGCTTGTGAAGAACTGCTGTATAGCACAGGGAGCTCAGCTCAGTGTTCTGTGATGACCTAGAGGAGTGGAGTGGGTTTTGGACAAGAGGCTCAAAAGGGAGAGAATATATGTATACATATAGCTGATTCACTTTGTTGTACAGCAGAAAGTAATACAACATTGCAAGGCAAATATATTCCAATTTAAAAATGTAAAAAAAAAAAAAAAAAGCACAAAAAAACAAAAAACGTGCTATTGCCAAAGATGGTGGAACAGGTACAGCATAGAAATGAGTCAAAATGATGTTAGTCTAGGATGGATATTAAAAGTTATAGGTTTCTTTAAAAATTAAAGTTATCCTTGTGATTATAAATGCAGTTAGTTAATATAGAGATCAATGGGACTAAGTAAATCACAGAAGGTGTTATTAATGCCATGTTTCATGCTGGTTGCATGGATGTATGTATATTGTAAATCCACAAATCCAACTTTCAAAATAACCTTCCACAAAAGTTTATATAAACTAAGATCCCTTTTGTACTTTAATATAATTTATAATTCCCAATGTAGATTTTTTCCCTTTTCCATAATAATTCTGATATGAGAGTGTTGCAGGGGAGAAATCATGCATTGGTATCTGTTATCAAGAGTGTCATATAGAGATCCAAATTTTCTCTCCTGAACCTTTCTCTGAACCCAGTCAAGACATATAAGAAGGTGCCCCATGATGGTGGGGTAAACAGATCCTGGTTAATGTCATAGCTTCCAAAACCTACATCTGTCCATTAATGATGAGTCAGACATGAGGTTAACAAAATCCTATCTAGCAGATATGCAGAAGGTAGCAATTTCCAGTTTGAATTATCTTACTAAAAGGCATCCCCTAAAATGAAAATAAAATGCTAGTATTCCAAGGAATAAGAGGATTCAGATTATGTTAGACAAAATCATAATTAAATAAATAATTGGTATGAGAAAATAGGAACAATATAAAAGGCATCATACATAAAAATTAAGTAAAGAAGTGTAGGTCAAGATAGTGAGCCACATGTATGGGTTTTCCATTTGGTCTAGGCTGCTGGACAGTTTACCCTAATTCTATGATATGATTAAGATTCATTTACCCTAATTTATGAAGATACATTTTAAAATATCCCCAACAAATTTGTTCTTTAAGCATGAAGAAAAGTCAATGTATCTATGAATAAAAGTCAAATTATAACTATGGTGCAAAATGTTGCTTGAACATTAAAATGTTTGACAACAATTATTTGCCTTGGTCTCTGCAGAAGAAATATCAGGACAGTCCCACTGTGAAATTATTAAAACATATTAATGATTCCTAGATAGAGACATAATTAGCTAATATCAGATTTGTGACCAATACATAGAGAGAGCTGTGGTACCTTAGCCAAGTTGTTTTATAAACTTATTTGACAAGTTAAATGTAGATAAATTGTTGGGAATATATGGCACTTCCCTAAGATTTTTGAATGCATGCCAGTGCCGGGGTCCAGCCCCAGCAAGATCCAGGGGTACCCTCAGGATGACGGCCTAGGCGATGAGGATAGCAAAGCAGAGAGCAGGGCTTGATCTTCCTTGATAAACACAGAAAGCCAATAAAGCTCCCGTGTTCCAAGGAGTCATCCTGAAATAAGAATAGAGAGAGAAAAGGAAAAAAAGAACGGCACGGGGAAACCAAGCTTTAGTGAGTGAGGCCCATAAATTTATTTTCAAAAGGAACTTTTATACCTTGACTTGTACATAGAGGGAAATGAAAGATGCAAAGTCATACAGAATCAGCCCAAACATTACATCTGTTTTGTCTTTATCAAAACAAGGATTTTTTCTGCATACCTTTCCCATAAACAATGTTGTGCACATTATCTTCTGGCCTTGGAGGCCTGTGGACATTTTATAACCCTTTTTTGATAAAGGCTGATCAATCAGAAAACTTATTTTCCCTTAAAGTGTTTCTTCTTTATTTCTCCCAGCCTCAGAAAGTACTAAACAGAGTTACATTCTCACAGAGCAAAGGTGCAGTGGGTCACAACAAAGAAGGAACCAATTAGCTCAAAGGTCTGATGTGGTAATTCCAAGGCTGCTACTTGTTTTTCCTACATTCCAACTACGTTAACCAATCACTTCCAGGTGCACAATGGATAAGGGATATGGGCACTTGGCAGCAAGCACTGGCCCAATAATGAAGCCCTTTACCAGTACTATCTGTTCTAATAATTTTTAATCCTTTAAAGGACTCTATGGTCATTAGGACTTTTAGAATGTTTTGGCTTCCCATGCCTTTCAAGGTTGGGGAGTTGTAAACAATCATGTGTGTTAATTGCAAGAGTATGGATAAACCTGTCAGGCAAGCTAGAAAGCCATCAGAGGGATTTGAATTGAAATATTCCTTTCATGCCCATTAACTAAAGCCCTAAGTTGATTTTTTCCAGAGAAAGCTGGTCAGGGATAGCCCCTTGTTAATGTCAGAAGAGATGGTGAAAGGCATAATATAGTAAGACAGACAGATTCTGGTTTTGGGGTAGATGCTTGAGCAGATTCAGGGGGTCCCTTGAGGCCTGATCTGCCTTTGCCTGTCAGGTCTCTTCTGCATGACCTTTGTCATGGGTGGGATCTCCCGTGGTGGCTCCCGGCATGCCAGGAAGAAATTGAGTAGCTATTAGTAAATTGCTACAGATGGTGACTGCAGCCATGAAATTAAAAGATGCTTGCTCCTTGGAAGAAAAGACCAACCTAGACAGCATATTAAAAAGCAGAGACATTACATTGCCAACAAAGGTCTGTCTAGTCAAAACTATGGTTTTTCCAATAGTCGTGTATGGATGTGAGAGTTGAACTATAAAGAAGGCTGAGCTCCGAGAATTGGTGCTTTTGAACTGTGGTGGTGGAGAAGACCCTTGAGAGTCCCTTGGACTGAAAGGAGATCAAACCAGTCCATCCTAAAGGAAATCAATCCTGAATATTCATTGGAAGGACTGATGCTGAAGCTCTAATACTTTGGCCACATGATTAGAAGAGCTGACTCATTAGAAAAGACCCTGATGCTAGGAAAGATTGAAGGCAGGAGGAGAAGGAAATGACAGCAGATGAGGTGGTTGGATGGCATCACTGACTCCATGGACATGAGTATGAGCAAGTTCTGGGAGATGGTGAAAGACAGGGAAGCCTGGCGTGCTGTAGTCCATGGGATTGCAAAGAGTCAAACATGACTGAGTGACCAAACAACAATAAATTAGTAAATTATGGAATGTGTTAGTGCATCATGTGGCATGTTTGGTGGACTGATTGCCTTATGATTTCTATTGAAAAAGATTCTATCAGATCCATAATCTTTATTCATGTGTAGAAGCTTATTATTACTATCATAAGATATAGATTCCTTCACTGTAGGAGGTTGAGGGTGGGAGTTGGGGACTGAGGTATCTATTCAGGGAAGTCATCTGTGAGTAGATCATCATTCTGTAAGAACTGTGTTGGGATTAAAGGAGCAAGTAGAAAAGATAGCTCCACTTCTTAAATATATGTATATATACTATTTTTTACAACAAAACTTAATTTAAAAAAATTGAGGATTCATTAATTAGAAGAACTTGTTTTTCCAGATTTACACGGTATGGATTAGTTCAATCAATATTTAGTAGGCATACTACTATGTTCCTGGCTTGGAGAATTTTGAGCATTACTTTACTAGCATGTGAGATGAGTGCAATTGTGCGGTAGTTTGAGCATTCTTTGGCATTGCCTTTCTTTGGGATTGGAATGAAAACTGACCTTTTCCAGTCCTGTGGCCACTGCTGAGTTTTCCAAATTTGCTGGCATACTGAGTGCAGCACTTTCAGTGTCATCTTTCAGGATTTGAAATAGCTCAACTGGAATTCCATCACCTCCACTAGCTTTGTTCATAGTGATGCTTTCTAAGGCCCTCTTGACTTTACATTCCAGAATATCTGGCTCTAGGTGAGTGATCACACCATCGTGATTATCTGGGTCCTGAAGCTCTTTTTTGTACAGTTCTTCTGTGTGTTCTTGCCACCTCTTCTTAGTATCTTCTGCTTCTGTTAGGTCCATACCATTTCTGTCCTTTATCGAGCCCATCTTTGCATGAAATGTTCTCTTGATATCTCTAATTTTCTTGAAGAGATCTCTAGTCTTTCCCATTCTATTGTTTTCCTCTATTTCTTTGCATTGATTGCTGAGGAAGGCTTTCTTATCTCTTCTTGCTATTCAAGCTGGTTTTAGAAAAGGCAGAGGAACCAGAGACTAAATTGCCAACATCTGTTGGATCATAGAAAAAGCAAGAGAGTTCCATAAAAACATCTATTTCTGCTTTATTGACTATGTCAAAGCCTTTGACTGTGTGGATCACAATAAACTGTG
>NW_011495080.1:11124994-11148849 GCF_000754665.1 Bison bison bison | reverse complement strand
ATATAAAATAAAACTTAATGTCTTATCCTCAATATCCTCTCAGGTTTTTTAAAGTAAAGATGAAAAGAAATAACAGAGTACGTCAAGTGCTATAATTATGATGTATACACTATTACTAAAGGAAAACAAAAGTGGTTGTTGTTCCTATTGTATTTTAGATAAGGAACATTTTCACAGAGATTGTGAAATTGAGAAGAGAAGTGATGTTCTCCAGATAGAATTTTAAAAGAACAGGCATTAAAAGCACAGAAAACAGTATATACAAATAATGTGAAGAGTCTAGAAAAAGGTCATTGTATCTAGTTGTAGTATATAATTAAGATGGGAAGACTGTCAGGACAGAGTTTATAGGAACCTGAGGTTCTTAAATGCTGCTGCTGCTAAGTCGCTTCAGTCGTGTCCGATTCTGTGTGACCCCACAGATGGCAGCCAACCAGGCTCTCCCGTCCCTGGGATTCTCCAGGCAAGAACACTGGAGTGGGTTGCCATTTCCTTCTCCAGTGCATGAAAGTGAAAAGTCAAAGTCAAGTCACTCAGTCATGTCTGACTCTTTGTGACCTCATGGACTACAGCCTACCAGGCTCCTCCACCCATGGGATTTTCCAGACAAGTGTACTGGAGTGGGATGCCATTGCTACAGTATACTATTTTTTTTTTTTTTATGTTATCATTCAGTGATGAGCCTTTGAAAGCTTCCAATTAAGCAACATGATTAGATTTATGTTTTAAAAGGATAAGACTTGAACAGGATAAACTGTAGACACATGGCAGAGTCATGGGAAGGAGTGTAGGCAGACCTGGAAAATGAGAGAGAAGAGAGTAACAGCTGTTTGAATATGAAGGGGAGGAGAGGGAGGAGTCAAGACCACCTTCTTAATGAGTAATTGATGATAATGATCATGAGAGATTACAAAATCTAGAGATAATAAAAGTGATTCTGAGTGTCTTACATGTGTGTTTACTGAATCCCATGGCAGTAAAGATGATATGGGAAAAAGATGAGAAATTTGGTTTTCATGATAAGTAGACATGGAAAAGTATGTTAAATATGCAAATATGCAGGTTAAGTTGAAAGCACAATGCACATATCCAGGGATCAAGGACAAATTCTTGGCTCTGCTGTGTGCTTAGTCGCTCAGTTGTGTCAGACTCTTCGTGACCACATGGCTCACTATAACCCGCCAGGCTCCTCTGTCCATAGGGATTCTCCAGGCAAGACTACTGGAGTGGGTTGCCATGCCATCCTCCAGGGGATCTTCCCAACCCAGGGATTGAACCCAGGTCTCCCAGTTGCAGATGGTTTCCTTATTGTCTGAGCCATCAAGGAAGCCCAACTAGCAGTCTAGGATTCACTTACCATTTGTATTATGCTTCTTCAACAGAACTCCAAGGTGAACCACTACTAAAACAGATTATAGTATTATCCGGATATTGGATGAGTTGGTCTGCTGAACTTGACTTCACAGAAGGAATTAAAACTTTGAATTTGTTGTTTAACAAAATTCTGCACTGTGCTGGTTCTGGGCAGATATCATGAATTAAATAATTTTATTGATTTACTGAATTCATTTGAGTACGAAAACTCATTTAAAAATGTCTGTAGAGACAAAAACACTCAAGTCAATTAAATGAGAAGGAGATTTGTCTTACATAACAAGAAGTCAGAAATTAGTGATGCTGTAGATTTTAATATATTAGGCCTTTAACTCCATTCTACTGTGATTCTCTTGTGTCAGTTCTCTTTGAACAGGTGGCTTTATACTCAGCCTGCTCCCTTTTCACATACAGCCATTGACAGCAACTGAGGCATCAGGCTGCCTTATTATCTAAGATAGAAAGAGTAGGCGTGAAAGACAGAAGCATAGAAGGAAGGTTCTACTCTTCAGTTCTAATGGACTGTCTTAGAGTACATGCTCCCTCCTGAACCGATAAGAGTTGGCAGCAATTTTCCATGTGTTAGTTCACTTGATAATGAAATAACATGGAGTTAGGCTAAACTTAGTTTTGTCCTAGTTAAGTAGAAGTGAAATGGTAACTTGAACAAAATAAAATTCTCTTAGGAAAAAAGAGATAAAATACGTGGTGTGTTTTGTTCAGTTGTGTCTGACTCTGTGACTCCATGGACTGTAGCCTGCCAGGCTCTTCTGTCCATGGGATTCTCTAGGCAGGAATACTGGGTGGGTTGCCATTTCCTTCTCCAGGTAATTTTCCTGACCCAGTGATTGAACCCATGTCTCCTGCATCTCCTACATTGGCAGGTGATTATTCACCACTGACCCGCCTGGTAAGCCCAGAGGAAATGGCTCCTCACTCCAGTATTCTTTCCTGAAGAATTCCATGGACAGAGGAGTTTGGCAGGCTATAGTCCATGAGGTCCCAAAGACTCAGACATGATTGAGTGACTAACACTTTTACCAACAATCATACAAACGAAGATCACAATCTATTTCAAAATCCAGTGTTTCGAAAACAACTAAGAACTAAAACCATGTTAAGTGTTTGTTGAAGCGTTGACCCTCCATCTCTGGAGATTATGGTTCAGCAGTTCTCTGTGAGACCTGGGAACCTGTAGCTATAATTCACCCACAGAGTTTCAATTGATTACTCAAGTTTTGAACACACTCTCCTATACCATGGAGATTTATTATTTATTGAGTGTGTGCTTAGTCACTCAGTTGTGTCCAACTCTTTGAGACCTCATGGACTGTAGCCCACCAGGCTCCTTTGTCCATGAAATTTTCTAGGCAAGAATCCTGGAGTGGGTTGCCCTTTCCTCTTCCAGGGGATCGTCCAGACCCAGGTATCGAATCCACATCTCCTGTGTCTCCTGCATTGGCAGTCAGATTCTTTACCACTGAGCCACCCAGAAAGCCCTTTTATATAATAGTATTTCTATTTTAATAATTATTAAAAATATTTCTGCATTACCTCTTATCCCACATTTATGGGACTTGGCAAAAATAAAATACATTGAAAACATCCAATTCAAAGTGCTAGTGTATTTAAAATGACAAAAAAAAAAAAAAAGAGGGTGACAGTCAAAAACATACTGAAAATATGCACAATGTTATTTTGTTTAAACTGTATAATATCAGGATGCAGGTCCACTTGGAATTATTTAGATCTTATCAATCAAAGTGTATAGAATGGAGCTGGAATGTATACAGAGATGATAAGCTAAAATCAAGAAAGGTGTAGTAAAAATGAGAAAGAACATGGCTGTCCAATGAGGACAGGGTGAGAAGATGAGGACTCTTGTCTCTGAAACAGTGCAACAGACATGTGGTTGAGTCCTATAATACAGAAGAATTAAGAGACAGGATCTCAAAACATGAGAGGCTAATTTAAGACCCCAAACTGAAAGCAATATATTACACAGCAGGTAGTAAATTCAGAAAATCATTTCCTCAGGAGAATGGTATGCATGAAGTTATAGTTACAGGAAGAAAGGTCTAGATACATTTGAGAGTGAAAGATTTACAGAGTGAATTCACTCTGCTAGTATGGAGAAAAAACTTGTTTTCCTTCCTAAAACCAAGCTGTTTATTTGTCTCAAATCCCATTTCTTTATTCTCTCGGGTCAGGCAATACAGCATTTCTCCTCCTTTCTCCTTCTACTTTTGCCTATGCATATTTTATTCCCAGCACTACATGACCATGTATTTTGAAAATCCACTTTTTCTGAAAATTAACTTCTTTTGGAATATTTCATTTCTCTATGTCCTGTAACAGTAACTTTCTTGAGAAAAAATAATAATAAATGAGGAGGGTGGTAGGAAACTTCCAGAGGTGATGTAGATGTTTATGCTATAGGTTGTGGTGATGGTTTCAAGGGTATACACTTATTTCCAAATTCATCAAGTTGTCTACATTAAATATGTAAAGCTTTTTGTATGCCAATCATACTTCAATAGAGTGGGTTTAAAGTAAGGAAAAAATAGAGTTGTTATTATTCTCTTCCTTTTCTCGATTTTAAAAATAAATAGAAAACTGCATGTATCATGATTGTTCAGCCCAGTGTGTTTTCACAAAGTGAACATAGAAGTGTAACCATTTCCCAGATTAGAAAACAAAACAAGACTGTGCCCTTGCACCATCCCAGTGGAACCCATCCTGCCTTCCCTTAAGGTAACTTGGCATTCCATGAATAAGCTTTTCTCTTATAAAAATATTAGATACATGAAACATTGCAATGTAATAGTTTTGTTTTTTTTTTTAAGTTTAGCCATTGTTTATGTGTGTGATGATATCTCACTGTGGTTTTAGTTTTTATCTCCATGTGACTAATGTGGTCTAGCAGCTTTTCATAATTGTATCAGATATAATTTAATTGTATAATTATTATAAATAATTCAATTATACAATTCATAGTTGTATCTGAATTTGTGAAGTCCCCAAGTATTATACATCTTTACTTCTTTGTAATGGCAACTTCTTTCTTTTTCTGGAGTAATAGGCATTTCTATATATTATGGATGCAAGTCCTTTGTTAATGATCTGTATATACCCTCTTTAATCTGTGGCTTGCCTTTGAATAATTTAATGATGTCTTTGGATAAAGTTTTTAATTAGACACATTAAGAAAATGTTTATAATCCTCTCTTTTAAAATCATCACAAAGGTACTTGCCTATGTTATCTTTTAGAAGTCTTTAGTGTTTTACCTGTCATCTATCAATCTATAATCCACCTGCAGGTGATGTTTTTGTGGATTATGGGAGGAGTGAATCAAGATTTTTTTTTTAATTACTGTTTAACTCAGTTCAATTTATTGAAATGACTGTCATTCTCCCACTGTTTTATGGGACCAACTTTGTCAGACACCCAGTGTTCATAAATGTGTGAGTCAGTTTCTGAACATTCCATGCTGATTATGGCTCTGTATAGCCTTGTGACATTACAACAGTGCTTTAGTGAAAATTTTATAAGAAATCTTGATATCTGGTTAGAAAAGTTTTCAAGTGTTGTTCTTTTTCTTCACTATCTTATTGTCTAGTCTAGGCCTATTGCATTTTGCATATACATTTTAAATTCAACTTGCTAGTTTCTTTTAAAAAATTCTAAAACTGAGTTGAAAGTTATATTTATCTAAAGGTCAATTTAAGAGGACTTGATATCTTTACACAATTGAGTCTTCAATGCAGGAACATCAACTATTTATACCTTCTTAAATTGTTTTCAGTAATGTAGTGCAGTTTTCTACATAGCGATGTATACAGCTTTCATTATATGCCTATCCACATAATGTATGATTTTTCAATGGCATTTTTTTAATAAATTTTATCCCCTAACTGCTTGTTGGTAGTAAACAGAAGTGCACAGTTTTTATGTAGTTTGTTATATGTAATGGCATAAGCCTCTTGGATGCTAAGTTTTTTATGAGCCTACAGTAATGACAGTAATATATATGTCTGTGGGTGGAAAAAGTATCTTGAAGGAGACAGATTTCATCCACAGAGAAACCAGCTGTTGTTTCATCATTTTCTTCTCTGAGTCTTCTTTTCATTGCCCGTTTCTTCAGAAGTCAGTTCACTACATTGTTGTCAACATTAAGAACAATTCTGTGTTTTGGCCCGTAGCAGACCCTCTTATAGACATCAACAGCAGGGGAAAAAATTGTTTTTGCATTTGATGCTGCCAGTGGTTAATCTTTATGAATAGCTCATGCTTGTTTTTCATTAATGCATAACAGAGACTCAATGTCTATGCAAACTGTGCAAGAAACAGTTCAGGTGGCAATGGAATAGTATTTACTAATGAAAGATCTCTGACAAAGGAGACTCCTCGATGTGTCATTCAAAGATGACTGCTGAAAATTGCTGTGTTATGTGAGATGAATACTTAAAGCCCAAATTAGGCTATCTTTTTCTGTTTACACATGACATTATTTCATGCATATGTTTTCATAGATTTAAATATGGCATAGAAAAACATATAAAATTATACATAAAGTGGGAGAAAAATCTGATTTGTCTGAGCAGGAAAATCTGATTCCTGCAGAGCATGCTATGTGTCACTGCTGGTAGTATTGTAATAGCCTGAGAAGATCCCTGGCAGTCTAGCAAGAACTGAAGAAGCTGCTATTAAAAATTGAGTGTGGATCCCCTTCAAAATGAAACAGTCTAAACAGTCTGCCACCAGAGAGGAGGCAGACAATTACAAAGGAAACCAGAAAGGAAAATAAAAGAACCATAGAAGAATTAAAATACTCTGGAGACACAGTTGGAACAACAATGCCTTATTCCTGCTTTGAAAATAAAGTTCTATAATAAAAGACCCTTTTATAGATATGCAGATATGGTTTTACCAAATTGTATCAGTTGCTTTAAATCTCTAACACTTGTTTAGGATGCGTACCTAATTACCTACTGTGGGTTACAAAAGTGTAAGAAATGCTATGTTTGAATATAGTTATACATTTGGGACTTTATAGAAGAAAAGTGAGAAGTTTGAGTGGGAACAATAGGATTTCATTAATACAGCACTATCATTGTACTTATCATGTGTCCAGCTCTTAGATAGGTCACTCGTTAAACCCCCACCCAAATTGTTTGAGTTATGTGTTTCATCCTCATTCTTCAAATCAGCAGACCTATGCTCAAGGGTGTTATGTGATATGTGAGGATCATGCACATTAAGTACCAAAGTTGGAGTCAGCTCATATTGTCTGAATTTATACGTCTATCTTCCAAAATACAAAAAAAAAAAAAAAGTATTCATCGGCTTTTGATTATATTTACACATTAGCTAATGGCCTTTTTTCCCCTGTTGTATTGACACATATTCTTATTCCAAGTGCTCATCATTTTCTTTCCTTTTTCTCCTTCCCTCAAAAGATACGTATCAGTGTATAAACAATAGTACTAAATGATTTTAACCTGTTAAGAAGAGCCAGTTTAAGGAGTAGGATTTGATGGAGGAAGATTATTATTAACATGGGCACATTACATTGATAGTAAAGTCCTAATCCATTTAGTTCTTTTATTTGAGGTACATGAAGGGTCTCATGTATAAGATGGAAAAAATCAAGAATGAAATGTGTCCTCGAGTCACTTCTGGAAGTGATACTGGCACTAAGATAAAATATTTCATAAATGAAAAGAGATATCATTTTTAGAATGCTTTGCAGTAATAATTCTTAGGTTGGCATAGAGAAGGCACATGGCTTTCCCTTTGATTGTGCTTATTTTCCTATAACTCTTGTGTCGAACATTTTTTAATTCACCTTTGCAAATCAGATCACAAATGAAATAAAAAAGTTATGAGTTATGAGTGTTAAATGCTGAAAAGTATTTTCCTCCACTTATTATTTTGATATCAATAATAGAGATCATAAAACTATGTAATAACCATTAGAGACTTCCGTTTGAATAGAATTTTATTCCTTGATCCTAAAACTAATTGCTTAACCATATAGATGTGTAGTCCTAATCTCTTACTGTAAAAGCAAGTAGTATAAGGTGCCAGTGTGATTGCTTTGAGATTAATCTTGGAATCTCACTGACCCACTGACATTTTTTAATATTAAGAGGAGAAGAGGGTTGATTAAACCACAGTAGATCACAGTGATTGTTTGTTAAACCCTTTGATATTTTAAAACCTATGATTTATTATAAGGAATCATATGAAAAAAACAGATTTTTTGGATCATCTTCAGTGTCCTGTATATAATTAGTGAGTTGGAGATTGAGGTCAGTCTCCAATTGTTGGAGACTCCAAATATTGCTAGAGCAATATTTCTTTCTTCAGGTCTTCTAGTCTCCTCTCTTCTGAAACATCAGAGAAGTTATAAATTTTAGTCTGCATAATTCCCTGAATGTCTAATGGATTCCTTCAAACCTAAGCTTCAATTCTCTGCTGCTGCTGCTGTTGCTTCAATCGTGTCCAACTCTGTGCTACCCCATAGACGGTAGCCCACCAGGCTCCTCTGTCCCTTGGATTCTCCAGGAAAGAATACTGGAGTGGGTCTCTGATGCTAGTGAAACCAATTAATAGTTTAAAAAATAAATACAGAGGAAAATGTGATAAATGTGACAGAAAGAACAACAAAAATTCAGGATACTGTGTAACTGGTTAGTCTAGATTTTTTAGATATATCACTAATAATGAAACAGTAACAATGTTTTTCTCTCCTGATTCTTTCTGGAATTTTTTTTTAACCTTATGTAAATCCCTAGGCCTATATTTATTCTTTAGTGAGTAGAATGTTATATCACAAAATTCACAGATTAATAAAATACAAAATCCTAACTTTTATAAATCCTTTTAATTCCTTGGCCTAAGAAACATTTACTAATAGAACCAGACAGTACAAATCACTCGTGATAGGATTCTGAAACTTGGAAGCTCAGCATCTTGAGAGTATGTCTGTGTTGAGTAAATGTTGTGCTTTAACCTTAAAGACAGTTAATGAGGAAGGATTAGACTGAGAGAGTGAAATAATCTGGTTAGAGGGCTATATAACTTTCTGTAATATAAATCTTTCTTAAAATAGCAGAGACGTTCAAATTGTAGTAGCAATGTTGTTTAGTGTCGCATGTGAACATGCTGTATAAACACAATTAGTTTTGCATATGGCCCACTATTTGGACCGTATTGATCTAATCCAATCCATTTTTTATTAAGAAAAATGAAATAAATTCAGAGTTCTCAAGTTACATATCTAGGGAATGGTAGACTTTGAGCTGAATTATTTATTTTCCAAAAACTGTTTTCATGTTATTTCATGTTTATTTTGTAGATTGGGTACAATATAACATGAAAAACATTAATGTGTTGTTACTTAAAGTAACATAATCATCTGTAGTCTATAATGCACTAGCATATTTAAAGATAAAGATGGGAATGAAGTAAGACTAATTTTATAGTAATTCATGATAAATGTGATAGTGGCTTAAAATAGAGGAGTGGCAGTGGAGAAGCAATTCTTAAGTTTAACAGTGCACATTATATTGGATATAGATAACAGTTATGGGGATAAAGAAACGATATTGGAGTTCCAGTTTCTAACTTGGGTAGTTGGGGCACTGCTAGCGTGATTACTGTAGATTTAGAATATGGGAGAAAGTTTGGTAAGAAGTAATTCATTTAGTATTTTCATTTGAGTTATACATGTGAGTATCCAAGTACATTTGGATATCTAGGTGTTAAGCTCAGGGAGAAAAATTTAGACATGTGATTTAAATTCATATTTATTGCTGTGTCAATTATAATTGAATACAGAAATTAGGAGGGATGAGATATTAACCATCTGAGACACATCAACTGCAGTCATCCCATGCTATCCATAGAATGGGGAGAGGGTCACCCTCAGATACCAAAATCCACTCTACAGATGGTAAAGTGCTTAATGCAAAATGGCATAGCATTTAATATAACCTCCACATATCTGCCTGTATACTTTAAATCATCTCTAGATTATTTTTAATATCTAGTCTTAATGTAAATTATGTGTAAATAGTTGCCAAGTACATTGCTTTTTGAAACTTTCTGGAGTTTAAAAAGAAGATAGTTTCTACAGATGCAGAGCCTGTAGATACAGAGTATGGAATGTATAAAGTTCAGTAAGAAAAGGTAAAGTGTTAGTTGCTCAGTTGTGTCTGACTCTTTTGTGACCCCATGGACTGTAGCACGCCAGGCTACTCTGCCATGGAATTCTTCAGGCAAGAATACTGGCATGGGTAGCCATTTCCTTCTCCAGGGAATCTCCCGACCCAGTGAATGAAACCAGGTCTCTTGCATTGCAGGCAGATTCTTTACTGTCTGAGCCACCTAGGAAACCCTCAGTAAGAAGCAGATATCAACAAAAATGATCATGTGGTTTATAGATCAAAATCAAGCATAGAAATGAACATGAAATGAAATATCTTTTGGAAGAAGATTGTATTCTACAGTTTGCAGCTTAGAGAATGAATAAAAGAACTACAAATTGTGCATTGTCTTAATGCCAAATATATATCAGAGAATTTATTGAGAAAATGTTTGTGCTTACAGAGAAGAAACCAGCATGAGGTAGATTGAGGTATTAGCATGAAGTAAAGAACTAGTACCGAAGAGCTGACTCATTGGAAAAGACCCTGATGCTGGGAAAGATTGAGGGCAGGAGGACAAGGGGACAGCAGAGGATGAGATGGTTGGATGGCATCACCGACCCGATGGACGTGGGTTTGGGTGGACTCAGGGAGCTGGTGATGGACAGGGAGGCCTGGCATGCTGCGATTTATGGGGTCGGACACGACTGAGCGACTGAACTGAACTGAACTGAAAGAAATAGAGAAATGAACAAAGAAACCTTATTCAAAAAGTGGAGCCATGAAGATGAAGAAAGAAAGAGGGTGGTAGCTGACTGGTAATGGAGAGTTGAGTGGGACAGCTGTGGTAATGCATCTTGTGTTCCTCCTGTTTCCTGGAGCATAACTGATAAATGGCCCCAGGTTCTGAGCCTTAAAAACCATCATAGCATTCACAAGGCCACACCTCCTATAAGCTTCACCTCCTCAACACGAGTGAGTCAGAAATACTAAAGTAGACCATTCTGCAGAGACAGGGGTGGGCTTGGGCTCAAGACTCCCTGATGACCTTGTTGAATATTTCTTAGATTGCACAACTTCCACCTAGCCTCCTCTCCTCTTTTACACTAAGGATCAAATTGCAACACTGCCTGACTTGTTCTCTCAGCAGTCTTCCCTGCCTCTTGCCCTGTTTCCTTTCACATAGTCTTGCCTTTAATAAAATCTTTACCTGTAAGGGATTTCCTTGATGGTTTAAACAGCAAAGAATCCACCTGCAGTGCAGGAGACCTGGGTGTGATTCCTGGTCAGGAAGATGCCCTGGAGAAGTGAATGGCTCCCTACTCCAGTATTCTTGCCTGGAGGATTCCATGGACAGGAGCCTGGCAGGCTGTAGTCCAAAGTCGACTGAGTGACTTTCACTTCTTTTTTTTTTTTGCATGTTTACTCCTTTGTGTCTACATCTCAGAGCAACTGACAAACATATCAAGCCAGAGGAATTTTTTCATGGTGAGTTTCAAATTAATTTGGAGGCAGAGAGACTTTTCAGGGGAAAAGAAAAAAAAGAATAAGAACATAGGACTTATTATATGGACTTATAGGACTATAAGGACTTATATCATGGACTGAGAGTTACAGAAAACATTTAAGCTGCAAGTTTTGAGGAGGTAAGAAGCTAGGGAAGGAAGCAGAGTCATGTTTGTGAGAGGACACATTGTAATCTATATGGTGAGAAACTTCTAAGAAAGAAGAGTAAGCACAAGGTTTTACTTATTTGCCTATGATGAAGGAGAGGAACCTTGCACGGTTTCAGTTTTTTGTTTTTCTTTTAATTGTGCAAGAGCACTTAAAATGAAATGTACCTTCTTAACAAAATTTTCAGTCACAATGCCATACTGTTAACTCCCAGCACAGTGCTGTGCAGCAGCTCCCTAGGACTTCCTCATCTTGCATAACTGAATCTATGTTGCTGAAAAGCAACCTCTCATGTCTCCCTCCCTCTAGCCTATGGCAACCACCATCGTACTCTCTGTCCCTGTGAGTTTGACTGTTTAGGTACCTCATATATGGAGACTCATGTAGTACTTTCTCTGTGACTGGCTTAGTTCACTTAGCATATGCCCTCCTGTTTCATCCATCCTGTTGCGTATGGCGTTAGATTTTTGAAAGAACTGTCTCTAGCCATCTCCTAGAGGATGTTGGTTAGTAGGAATCAGGGCACCAGTGGTCAGATGCGCGCTATCTTGCCATTCTGGCAAAGATCCTGCTTATCAGTTTCCCTCAAGTGTAAAATAGAGGCTGCTGTTGTCAGATGCCTGGTCCAGGATCCGACAGAGGTATGGAAATTGCCATCAGAGACTCTGGGCATGAGGAGAGAAGGATGAACAGAGCCCTTATGGTAAAGAGAGAGCCTCATGTTTAGGCTAAAACAGAAATCTTACTGGTCAGAAGCACTTCAAATGCACATCTGTGTCTGTAGTTTCATGAAATATTTTAACCCATTAGCATTAATGTCAAGAAAATTTAATAAATAATTCAAAGTATATAAAAGGAGGCCTTGTCTTATTTGTGTGGATTAGAAAGAAAACAGAAAAATAGTCTAACTTGGATTAAAATATAGTTGAAAATTTTTTAAGCAAATGATATTCATATTTTGGGGGAAATTTTAGAATTGCTTTGTCAGAATGGATACTTAGGGCATCAAAGTTTTTGCCAAAAACTCTCTTGTTATCAGGTTGTGATGAATCAGCTGTTTTACTATGACTAGCAGTGATCCAAGTTTAGAAGAATCAATATATAAAAACTCCAGACTTTGTCATTTTAAAGCAAATATTTATGTTGAACTTTGTGTCAGCAGAATTCAGGATGTAGCAGGCATTGTAGAAGAATGTGCCTACAGATTCTAGGTCTACAAGAGGAAAATGATGAAAAAACTGGTAAAAGTAAAGTGTAATTTCATATCATAAATGAGCATTTAAATCATCAACCCTAAAGTATCTCTTGGTGACAGGAAGTAATGACTCTGCATTTGGGATGAGTGAAGAATTCAAATAAATAGTTATATCCAACTTTCTGTATGAGTAATAAACTAGAAATGTATATGAATGGGTGAGTTAATTTCAATTAAAAAAGTTTGAGGGAGCCTAATGAAAAAGAAAAGTACCCATATTTGACTCTTAATACCATAAGATGTAAGTCTAATTTCTTATTAGCTCTATGCTTTAAAATGAGACCTTGTCTGATTTGTGTCATTTTGGAAGAAAACAGAAAAAAATATTGTAACCTGGAGTAAAATAGATCTGAAAATAATCCTTTAAATGATATTCATGTTTTTTGAGGAAAATTTTTAGAAACTCCTCCATAATTTTTGTCAAAGTCTCCTGCAAAGTTCTACTGTGAAGCAGGGGCTTGGGAGAGGACCAAAAAGGATTTAATGTTGCTTTTTTTTTATGTACTTATAGTTATTGTAAAGTTTCATCATTTTCTGACTTTGGAGTTGCAAAAGGGGTGGCTTCTGTGTAGTTATTTTTTGTTTGTTTTTGGAAGAGTTGTTATTAAATGTGAAAACAAGTAGCCACATTGTCTTCAGCTGTGTAGGACATTCCCTCTTCATTTCATTTTATTGTCAATTATTTTTAGGAGGCAGGACATCTTTAGATTTTTCTATGTTGGCCATGTCTAGCAACTTAGTTTATAAACAAATAAAACTAGTTTTTATACTGTTTATGTCTTAATAATAGTGTATATAGTTAGAAAGTGTGACTACTTGATTTCTGTCCTTGCAGATTCACTTATGGTTTGATGCAAAGCCATATACTTCAATTTATAAAGAGTTGATAGCTTCTTCACGGCACAGTTATGCATAAACAACCACACATTGTTAAGTATAAATTTATTGAATGTATATACAATAATTAAAGTTATGAAATTCAGTTTTTTTTTTTTACACGAAAGTCATTTATTGTATAACCTACTGGGAACTGGCCAAAAATTAGGAAGTCAAGGAAATCATTTAATCTTCATTTGTGAAAAAATATACTCTGAGTCTGAGTAACCAAGGTATCTTTGAGCCAACAAAATACAAGTGAACAAAACATAAATTCTCTTATGAATGAAGTGCTTGCCATAGTTTACCACTTAAACTATCTTTCTTATGTAAAGATAGTTCTCACATGAAATACAGAACCTAAGCAGTAGTAATCAATATTATGCAGCTTCCTTGGGCAATGTAAACCTAAAATCAGATGAACAAAGATAAAAGCCATTTTAGTTTTGCTTCAGAAGGAAAAACAACAAAAAAACAACGCCCCTTTCATACCCACAGAATAGTGACACAAAAATTGCACAAGCTCACTGTATGTTGAATGAGGTATTTTACCTCATAACAAATTGAAAAGCTATGCTCCTTCTGCTTATATTTTTATGCGCTGCTTTTTAGTTCACTGAATTTTCACTGAAAAGCTACACTGAATTTTAAACTTTCACTGGATAATCTTATATGAATTGCATAATATCCTTTCTAGGATATTGTTTTGTTTCTAGAATATTGATCCACCTTTTGTGAAACTCATTTTTTCTTAAATATTTAACATTTCACTGTCTTAATTATATTCCCTCAGACTTATACTGCAAGTATGATATCACGCAACTGATTTTTTTAAAAATTCAAACTTTTCATTCAGAACACAAAGCATACATAAATAAAAACATTATGGAGCTCATTGTTAAAAGTTAGTTTAAACATAACATTATTTAATAAAGTTAATAGATATTTGTGTTATTCTTGGTGATACTTGGGATTTTTGTCATTTCTACTTTTATTATGTATTCTAATGTTTTAATATGTCACTCTGCTATCTTACAATGTTTGCAGCTAATTTATCAGATCTAAAAGTAAAAGACTATTAGTTCACTGAAATTCACAGTATAGCAATTTTCAACTGATTGCTTCTTAAGATAATTACAGGTTTGACCTTGTATGTAAAAGCGATTTAAACCTAAACCATTGAACTCAGGCTTAGCTTTCCTTTGACAGATAACCTTCACATCACTGAAAATAACACACCTCACTACCACCACCATTTCATCATCTAGTCTCAGTTATCTGGTCTTAGAAACCTGTATGAGAATGTGCACAGTATAGTACAGCTCTGTGACCAAGAGGGATAGAAAATAGGTTTGCTGAATACATGGCAGTCTATACCCACTATTCTTTCCAAGTTTCTGCCTATTTTGTATGCTTCCTGAGAGGGACCCATTACCAACTCCAAATAACAGATTTTTCAAATTCTTGTAATCCTTTCAATATTTCCTGTATTGTATAAGGGACATTCCCCAAAAATGCTAGTTGTCATGACTAGCCCTTAACTGGCTATTAGATTATGAACTCTGAGCCTTGGAATACTCTCCCTGATAAAGAGGACTTTTGTATGCCTGAAACTTTGGTTCATGCTATACCCTTTGACCAGGTAAGTTTGGCTAACAATGTAATCTGTGATGAGTGCTTGTTTTTTTTTTCCTGAGGACATGGGCCATGCTGTACCAGTTTGATTGTATAGTTTATGTTAACAATTTAATTTACACTTATTTTCACTCTGCAGGGACTGGAGTCTGAGTGAGGCCAGTCATTCAAGTGCTGCATGGCTGCATGACTGACCCCATTACAAACCCTGGAGATGAGGAACTTCTTTGGTTGGCAAAACTTAACATGAGTTGTTACATACCATTGCTGGGAGAATTAAGTGTGTCCATCATGTGACTCCACTGGGAGAGGACACCTGGAAGCTTGTGCCTCATCTCTCCTGGGCTTCACCCAGATGTCTTTCCCTATGCTGATTTGAGTCTGTATTATTTTCCTGTAATGCAACTTTGTCTTGTGAATCCTTCTTGTGAGTCACTGAGCCTAAGAGACCCTGGTGCAGGACCTTAATGATGAATAGATAGAAAGACAGAACATTGTGCTCAGTCGTGTCCTATTCTTTGCAAACCCATGCAGCCTGCAGAAGGTGGGCCCCATTGCAGGCTCCTTCATCCATGGGATTTCCAGGCAAGAATACTGGAGTGGGTGGCATTTCCTTCTCCTGGGCATCTTCCCGACCCAGGGATCAAGCCCGGGTCTCCTGCATTGCAGGAGGATTCTTTACCAACTGAGCCACCAGCAAAGCCCTCCTTTGATGATGAATATTATTATATTTTTAAAAAAAGACATCTTCAATCCTTATCTTGATTTAATTTTCAGTTTATACATTTTTATTCTATTTATAGATCTTCTTACTATATGGCTCAACCCTCCATCAGGGCGTCTTGTTGTTCAGTCACTAAGTCGTGTCTGACTTTTGTGACACCATGGACTACAGCATACCAGGCTTCCCTGTCCTTCACTATCTCCCAGAGTTTGCTCAAACTCCTTGTCCATTGAGTCAGTGATGCTATCCAGCCATCTCATCCTCTGTCCCCTCTTCTCCTCCTGCCCTTAGTCTTTCCCAGAATCAGGGTCTTTTCCAATGAGTTTGCTCTTTGCACGAAACAAAGTATTGGAGCTTCAGTTTCAGCATCAGTCCTTCGAATGAATAGTCAGGGTTGATTTCTTTTAGGATTGACTGGTTTGATCTCCTTGCAGTCCAAGTGAGTCTCAACAGTCTTTTCCACCACCACAGTTTGAAAGCATCAATTCTTTAATACTCAGCCTTCTTTATGGTCCAACTCTCACATCTGTACATGACTACTACATACTGTACATAACAGGTTTGACTAGACAGACCTTTGTTGGCAAAGTTATGTACTGTTTTTTACTATGCTATCTACGTTTGTCATAGCTTTTCTTCCAAGGAGCAAGCATCTTTTAATTTCATGGCTGCAGTCACTATCCACAGATTTTGGAGCCTAAGAGTATACAATCTGCCAATGTTTTCACTTTTCCCCCATTTATTTGCCATGAGGTCATGCAACCAGATGCCAAGATTTTAGTTTTTTGAATATTGAGTGTTAAGCCAGCTTTTTCACTCTCTTTCATGCTCATCAAGAGGCTTTTTAGTTCCTCTTTGCTTTTTGCCAATAGGATGGTATTATCTGCATATCTGAAGTTGTTGATATTTCTCCCAGAAATCTTGATTCCAGCTTATGATTCCTCCAGCCCTGCATTTCTCATGATGCACTCTGCATATAAGTTAAATAAACAGGGTGACAATGTACAGCCTTGACGTACTCCTTTCCCAATTTTGAACCAGTCCATTGTTCCATGACCAGTTCAAACTGTTGCTTCTTGACCTGCATACAGGATTCTCAGGAAACTAACAGAGAAGGCAATGGCACCTTACTCCAGTACTCTTGCCTGGGGAATCCCATGGATGGAGGAGCCTGGTAGGCTGCAGTCCATGGGGTCGCTAAGAGTAGGACACGACTGAGCAACCTCACTTTCACTTTTCACTTTCATGCATTGGAGGAGGAAATGGCAACCCACTCCAGTTTTCTTGCCTGGAGAATCCCAGGGATGGGGGAACCTGGTGGGCTGCCATCTATGGGGTTGCACAGAGATGGACACGACTGAAGCAACTTAGCAGCAGTAGCAGCAGCAGCAGGAGACTAAGGTGGTCTGGTATTGCCATCTCTTTGAGAATTTTCCACAGTTTGTTGTGATCCACACAGTCAAAGGCTTTAGCAGAGTCAATGAATCATAAGTAGATGCTTTTCTGGAATCCCTTTGCTTTTTCTATGATCCAGTGGGTGTTGGGAATTTGATCTCTGGTTCCTTTGCCTTTTCTAAATCCTACTTGTACATCTGGAAGTTCTTGTTTAACATATTGTTGAAGCCTAGCTTGAAGGATTTTAAGCATTACCTTGTTAGCATGTGAAAAGAGCTCAATTGTCTGACAGTTTAGTTTTCTTTGACATTGCCTTTCTTTGGGATTAGAATGAAAACTGACCTTTTCCTGTCCTGTGGCCACTACTGAGTTTTCCAAGTGTGCTCATATATTGAATGCAGCACTTTAACTGCATCATCTTTCAGGATTTGAAATAGCTCAGCTAGAATTCCATCACCTCCACTAGCTTTGTAGTAATGCCTCCTAAAGCCCACTTGTCTTCATATTCCAGGATGTTTGGCTGTAGGTGAGTGACCACACCATCCTGATTTTCCTGGTCATTACGACCTTTGTTGTATAGTTCTATGTATTCTTGCCATCTCTTGTTAATCACTTCAGCTTCTCTTAGGTTCTTGTCATTTCTGTCATTTATTGTGCCCATCTTTGCATGAAATGTTTTCTTGGTATCTCCAATTTTATTGAAGAGATCTCTATAGTCTTTCCCATTCTATTGTTTTTCTCTATTTCTTTGCACTATTCACTTAAGAAGACTTTCTTTTTTCTCCTTGCCATTGTCTATGATGTAATAATAGTTATTAATTTCTTTTTTCTAATCACCATGCTTACCTTCTACTCTTCATCCTCAGCACACACCAGATGTACTCATCCAAACACTCATTTTTTTTTTTAATTTGGACCCAATAAATTTGGAATTAAGTTTCCCTTTCAAACCTTCCAAAAGGAAAGAAAATCCCCACATATCTTTGTAAGAAAAGAAATGTTATATTCCTGACACTTCCATCATTTGTTTCCCACCGGAAGTGTGACTTTTTTAATTTAAAAATCATTCACTTATCAGAAAAATATTTGCTGAGCCTGCTGCTATATGATTGCTTTGATTGATACCTCATGCTAAGTACATCAAGTGTAAGTTTTAACTTCTAGAAGTTTAAAATGTAGTAAAAGTTTTAATAGTATGAAATGAATAATAAGAATTGTAAGAAAGGTGCAAAAGGATATCAGTGGGATACTTAAAGACACTACTTTCATTCAATGCCAATTCTGGGTTTTGTTGATTTTTAGTTTGTTTACTCAAAACATTGGCTTAAAGCTCAGCATTCAGAGAACTAAGATCACAGGATCCAGTCCCATCACTTCATGGCAAATAGATGGGGAAACAGTGGCTGACTTTATTTTTGGGGGCTCAAAAATCACTGCAGATGGTGATTGCAGCCATGAAATTAAAAGACACTTACTCCTTGGAAAGAAAGTTATGACCAACCTAGACAGCATATTAAAACGCATAGATATTACTTTGTCAACAAAGGTCCATCTAGTCAAGGCTATGGTTTTTCCAGTAGTCATGTATGGATGTAAGAGCTGGACTATATAGAAAGCTGAGTGCCGAAGAATTGATGCTTTTGAACTGTGGTGTTGGAGAAGACTCTTGAGAGTCCCTTGGACTGCAAGGAGATCCAACCAGTCCATCCTAAAGGAGATATTGGGTGTTCATTGGAAGGACTGATGTTGAAGCTGAAACTCCAATACTTTGGCCACCTGATGCAAAGAGCTGACTCATTTGAAAAGACCTTGATGCTGGGAAAGATATAGGGCAGGAGGAGAAGGGGACGACAGAGAATGAGGTGGTTGGATGGCTTCACCAACTTAATGGACATGAGTTTGGGTGAACTCCGGGAGTTGGTGATATACAGGGAGGCCTGGTGTGCTGTGTTTCATGGGATCACAAAGAGTTGGACATAACTGAGCAACTGAACTGAACTGAACATTGGTATTTCCAGCTTTAATTTCAAATTCTGCAATAGCATAGTCATTCCTGCTCTTGTGAATGGTATCATGCCTAGTACAGTAAATTATAGAAATAGATAATGAATGTGAATTTGCTCAGTCGTGTCCGACTCTTTGCAACCCCATGGGCTGTAGCCTATCACGCTCCTCCATCCATGGGATTTTCCAGGCAAGAGTACTGGTGTGGGTTGCCATTTCCTTCTCCAGAGGATCTTCCCAACCCAGGGATCGAACCTGGGTCTCCTGCATTGTAGGTAGAAGCTTTACCGTAATCTGAGCTACCAGGGAAATCCTAGATAGTGAATAGTTTAAGAAAAATAGTTGTTTTTAGGTGTTTAAAATGGAGTTATTTTACAGGAATATTTTTAAAAATAAATGTTAATTTAGAAAACTCAACATTACTGGGTAACATTATTCAAAGACTACTCATGCTTTTAACATTAGCTTCAAGGGATTGTATCAAGTTTTAACATTACTTTAATGTCTTAATTATTAATTATAATATTAGCAAAAATACTAGTAACTATTATAAATTTATTCTGTAGATAAGAAGTAAACCTTTATGATAGTCAGAAAATATATTTATTTCATAAAGTGGTAAAGAAGCAGTTAAGTTTATTGAATGGAGAACATTAACATTCAACACCTTGATTCAGCCATCCCTATTTTCCCATTTATATTTCTAGTTATTCAAAATCATGTTAGAGTTTGTCACGCACTAGCTAGTGCCCGAGGTTTATATCATTCAGTTAAAATGTGAAGTATTTACAGCTTACTTTTTTGTTGTTTTTGTTAGTCACTCAGTTATGTACAATCTTTGTGACCCTTTGGATTCTAACCCACCAGGCTCCTCTGTCCATGGAATTCTCCAGGCAAGAATACTGGAGTGGGTAGCCATTCTCTTCTCCAAGGGATCTTCCTGACCCAGGGATTGAACCGGGGTCTCTCACATTACAGGCAGATTCTTTTAACCTCTGAGCCGTCAGGGAAGCCCATATCTTACTTTGGTTGTCTACTATTCCTAATTGATTGTACCTTGTGAGTAATATGTTACATTCTAAACTGGTTTTTAAAAATTGTTTGCACTATTTGAGAATCCAGTTGCATCTTATGGAAACTTGAAAATTCATATGTCTATGTACAGATCACACTTCAGGTAATTTGTGATATAAATGAGGAATAGAAAACAACACTACTGTATTTCAACTTACTAGGTAGATCAAAAATCTAGTGTTTGCATGTATTATATCTAATGGATATGCTATCACTAATATCCACAGTAACAAGGTAAAGATAGAGTATACCATAATCAACAAAAATGTATGTGGCATACTTAGGAAAATTATTGCTTATCTTGAATTCTCCATCCTCTGTTTCAAATATCAGTGCAAGATATTAATGAATTGATCTGAAGAACTCTAACTTTTAAACTGTAAGTTGTAGGAAATTAAAAAATAGACTTTTGTTTTACCAGAGGTGCTAGATTTGTTTATATTAGAGTAACATTACAGATGGAGAAGGCAATGGCACCCCATTCCAGTACTCTTGCCTGGAAAATCCATGGACAGAGGAGCCTGGTAGGCTACAGTCCATGGGGTCGCTAAGAGTCGGACACGACTGAGTCAATTCCCTTTCACTTTTCACTTTCATGCATTGGAGAAGGAAATGGCAACCCACTCCAGTGTTCCTGCCTGGAGAATCCCAGGGACGGTGGAGCCTAATGGGCTGCCGTCTATGGGGTCGCACAGAGTCGGACACAACTGAAGCGACTTAGCAGCAGCAACATTACGGAAATTCATTAACTGTTTTATTAATTCTCTACTATGTGTGAAGTTTAATACTAAATTTTAGGGGAGGCACAAACTATGAAAAAAAATTGTTTGCATTGAAGAAGTCACAGTCTTGGGGAAAACACATGTTTTTAATATTCAAACTAAATACGAGAGAACAAAATATCAAATTCATTAATACAGATTTTTTCCTTCTTTTGATAATAAAAAGATCCCCTGGTCCAATTTACAAAAGAATTGGAAATTAACTTGATTCAAGGGTTGACCTCACCCAAAGCATCCTCTACTCTATGGTGCAAAGTGTTCAGAAATGTATAGGGAATTTTAAGTCATATAAGGCTTTTATTCAGTCTAATATATAGTCTGAGAAAAATATAACCCACAGAACATGGAAAACAAAGGCTAAATGAATCTGATAAATATAACTACAGTGTATTGGTCTAGCCAGTTACACAGCAGATTCCACTGCTGGGTGTGAAAGTAACAGAACTAGCATCATTTATGGACAGAAAAGGCTTCTGTGACCATCTCAAACATGACCCAAATCCTTGGGAGAAGTGAAAGGTTAAACAAAAATACAATACAAAATTCAATCACAAAGAGCCTCAAAAAAAAAAAAAAGGTAGATAATCAAAGAAAGCTGCCATCAAAAAGGTGCCTAGACTCCATTCCAGGTAGAGTAAGTTTTGAATCAGTGCTCTCCTCTGTCCATGGAATTCTCCAGGCAAGAATAGTGGAGAGGGTAGCCGTTCCCTTCTCCAAGGGGTCTTCCCAGCCCAGGGATCGAACCCAGATCTCCCCCACTGAAGGCAGATTCTTTACCATCTGCAGTACCAGAGAAGCCCAAGATGTTTATATAGTAATATAATTTTCCTCTACCCTGCCACCCACTGTAAAGCAGTATTAACTAAGAGTAGGGAAGTTAAGAGCAAGTAATTATAGTTCATCACTTGTGTCCAAATGGAAATGCTGTCAGTTCAATTTGGTAGTTAACTGACCGTTACTGTCCTTTTAACACTATCAAACACAAAAGGTGTATCCTGATAAATTCATAAAAAAATTCAGTTGCCTTTTCCCTATTTGAGTATTTTTCCCATTTAGACTTGCCTAGAGTTGTTTTGCTAATATATACCTAACTTCAAGAAAAATTACTTTTACTTGGAGTAATTTGAATTCTTTTTTTTTCATTGCTGTCTCAGAACTGAAACATTTTAAATGATGTGCTTCAGTTATTAGTTTTAAAGCTAGATATATACATTTGTGGATGCTATTACAATAAAATCCATTCAGAATAACTAACCCTTTGGCACTGACTATTTCTTTCCATTACTTACCATATTTGAGACTGTTTCCATAAAAGCAATAAAAAGTTAAACCAAATTGATTCTTAATGGTGACAAATGACATTTGAAAAAAATATTTAGTACTCAGATTTGAAAGGAAGGGACATGTGAAAGATGAATGTGTGATACATTTCTTTTGAATGTAGGAGGAATGTACTGTTATTTCCTGTACTAATTTAGATCAGCATCTTTATATCTTTTACTATTTCTACACCTAAATGATGGCCAAGGATATATGGGTATTGTAAATGCATTTAACATACCCAAGTATATACATATATTTGATTATTGCAAGCATCTTGAGATCCAGATTTGCACCCAGAAGTGCTACTATACTATGGCAAAACAAAATTTGCCTCCACATCGTGAGACACAATTTATTTTGGGTCAGATTGTTTTCTTTGGGTGTATATTGATTTGTATATCCATTTCATTGATTTCCTGCTGCAACTCTAATGCAGTGCTGATACTAAATTTTGTGACTATAAAAGTAACTAGCTAAAAGCTATATTAATTCCATTGTTAACCCCTTGACTTATATTTTTATTTAGATTATATAATTAAATGTTCATTTATTAATTCAGCAAGAATTGTTTAATTTTTCATTTTAGTTGTTTAATTGAAATATAGCTTATGTACAATATTATGTTAACTTCAAGTATTCAGCTTAGTGATTCAACATTTAAATACATTACAAAACGATCACCCTGATAAGTCTAGTAAACATCTGTTCCTGTACAAAGTTGTTGCATTATTATTGACCATATTCCTTATACTGGGCTTCCATGGTGGCTCAGATGATAACCTGCCTGCCCTGTGGGAGACCTGGGTTCAATCCCTGGGTCAAGAATATCCCCTGGAGGAAGGCATGGGAACCCACTCCAGCATTCTTGCCTAGAGAATCCCCATGGACAGAGGAACCTGGCAGGCTACAGTCCATGGGGTCGCAAAGAGTCGGACACGACTGAGTGACTAAGCACACACATATTCCTTATACTATACAATATATCTTTGTGATTGATTTATTTTACAACTGGAAGTTCATACTTCTTAATCCCATTTAGCTATTTCACCCAACCTCGTATGCAACTCCTTTCTGACATCCAACAATTTCTCTGTGTGTATGAATCTACTTCTGAGTGCATTTATCTTTTCAAATTAGAATGATCGTTTTCTTCACTTAAATACTGGGAAATGGAGTTGTTAAATCATATGACAGTTCTGTTTCTAATTATTTGAGGAATGTCCAATAATGTTTCTGTGATAACTGTACAAATTTACATTTTCACCACAGTATATGAAGGTTCCCTTTTCTCTACACCATTACCTATGTCTGTTTTATTTGCTTTCTTTTTGATGATAGCCATTCTGACAGGTGTGAGATGATATGTCATTGTAGTTTTCATTTGTGTTTCCCTGATGATTAGGGATGTTGAGTAGCTTTTTGTGTGTCTGTTGGCCATCTTTACATCTCACTTGGAAAAATTTGTTTTTTTCTTCAGGTTCTTTTCCCATTTTTAATAATTTTTGTTATGGCATTATATAAGTTCTTTATATATATACATATATACATATACATATATATATATATATATATATATATATATGA